>NW_024070201.1:52066569-52072885 GCF_014754425.2 Oryx dammah | reverse complement strand
TGAGGAACAAGGATGTCAAAGCAGCCATCACCAAAATGGCATGTCCCTGGAACCCAAATAATTCTGTAAAATCCTGATTGATAGTGAAATTTATTTTCTCACAAACACCAGTAACAATAGAGGTAAAATTGGATAATTCAGATAGCCAAAGAGTTAGAACAATAATTCTTAAAATACAGTCCTAGGTATTCTTCCATTGTAACAAAATAATGATTTTGTTTCCTTAATTCACACACAAAATTGGTTGGGCTTTTCAATTTTTAAGCTGTAACTCCCAAATTTCACAAGATTCGTGTTCACATTTCCACTAATTCAAACAATTTTGATTCTCAGAGACTTAAGTATTTGACTAGAAAGAAATTCAGTTTTTTCCCTGGTAGAGCTTCTAATATTTCTAAATGCCCCCAGGATGGCTGACACATAGTTATGAATCAGCCTTGCCCTTTTTGCTGGAGTAGTAACTTAGAAATCTTCTTCAATGAAAATGTCTGAAACTGCTACCATCTCAATTCTTGTTGCCTGAAAATACACTGCCACTACCAATGTGTCAATACCAGTCAGGCAGGAAATTTACCACTGCTGTCTAGGCCTTCATAGTGTCCTGAAAGTAGAGCATACCCTTCCTTGAGCTTATGCTTAGGCAAGAAGTATTCTTTAGCAAACCTGTACAGGCAAAGCATTGCAATTCTTTTAATTTTACGCCATGCAATAGTTTTTTCATCCATAACAATGATAGCTAAGTTGTTTTCTCTTACTAGTAGCATGCGGTGTCCAGGACCTGCACTCTTGCTCACAATACAAATGTAGGTATTCCTCTTAGCTCTAGAAGCCAGCCCTATCTCTTGATTCCCTTTCCCTATGCCAAATTTCCTCTTGAAGAATATTTTTCACCTATCACCTCACCTGCTAAATGGCACAGTCTCTCTTATCTCCCATTTAAAAAAAAAGGTATTTTCAACTTTTGTGCATCAAATGACACTATCAGGAGAATAAAAAGACAATCCACAATGGGGAAAAATGTTCATAAATTAAGGAATTAATATCCAAAATATATTAAGAACTCCTACCACTCAAAACAACAACAGCAACACCCAATTTAGAAAATGGGCAAAAGATTTGAATAGACATTTCTCTGAAGGAGACATACAAATGTCAAATAAGCCCATGAAAAGATGCTTGACATTACCATCCATCTGGCAAGTCAAAACCATAATGAGATAGCACTTCCTACCCATTAGGATGGATATTATCCAAAAATGGAAAATACCAAGTGTTAGAGAGAATGTGGAGCAATTGGAAAGCTTGAAAAAAAAAAATGATGCAGCCACTGCGGAAAACAATATGGTGGTTCCTCAAGAAGTTAAATATAGAATGAATGAATGATCCATCATCTCCACTTCTGGGTATATACCCAAAAGAATTGAAAGCGGAGTCCTAAGAGACATTTGTTCACCTGTGTTCATAGCAACATTATTCACAGTAGCCAAAAGATGGAAACAACGCAAATGTCCATCAGCAGGTGAACAGATAAACATATACACCCAGTGGAATATAATTCAGCCTTAAAATGAATGAAATTCTGATACGTGCAACAGCATGGACAAACCTTAATGACACTATAAGTGAAATAAGCCAAGTACAAAGGGGTAAATATTGTGTGATTCCATTTACAGGAGGCACTTGTCATAGTCAAATCATAGAAACAGAAAGTGAAACAGTGGTTCCCGGGAGCTAGGGGTGAGTGGGGAAGGGAGAGTTACTGTTTTCTGCATGTGGAGTTCTTGTCTGGGATGACGAAAGAGTTCTGGAAATGTACAGTGGTGATGGTTGCACAATGTTGTGAATGGACTCAATACTACTTTACATACATTTAAAGATGGTCCAAATGGTAAGTTTTATGTTACATATGTGTACCACAATAAAAGATATTTTAACAAATAGTTTCAAATCAGACCACAGGTCACAAGTCCTTGAGTAGCCCAGGGGCAGGCTGCCATTTTGTCAGATGTCCACCTCTAGACCCACTGATCAGCTGTGGTCAGAGGAAGATATATGGAGTTCATCACATGGTTTGACATGAACACAAGAATTCATGGAGCAGTTTGCCTTCAAAAGTGGGGTGGGAAGGCATTTGTAACCTGGTACATTTAGGGGAATCATTGCCCTATTGGTGTCAGGCAGGTGTTGGGAGGTTGTTGTGGAGATTTGGGTGAGACTGGGAAATTTCATCTCTCAAATGTCTCTAGCCTGCCTCTACTCCTCTCCATCCCACTTCACTCTAGTGTAGGTGTTACCACCTTCTCTCTCCTGAAGGAGCACAATCATCTCTCCAGCCATCTCTCTGCCTCTGTGCCCACCCTCCACTTCATACCTGACCAGAATGGGCTTTCTGGCAGACAAATCTGGTCACCTGACCACCCTCAATAGAACTTAAAGGCACTCTCTGCTCTGGCTCCTCCTAAATGACTCCTTTGACCTCACAGCTCACCATTGCCTCTCTCATGGCAATTTTGAATTTTTTTGTTTGCCAAACACGCCAACTCATTCTCCTTCTCACTGATCAGTCACCCTTCTCTCTTCCTCTTTGTCTTATTTCAACTGAAATCTTAGTCAGGCTTCTCCTGAAACATCACATTCTCGGAGGAGCCTGCCCGGGCACCTTGCCCTGAAAAGTGAGGTAGATGCCCTTTGTGTGTGCCCCCTTAGCACTTTACTACTCCCTCATCATAGTGTCATGCTAGTTGCTCAGCTGTGTCTGACTCTTTGCGATCCCATGGACTATAGCTCACCAGACTCTACTGTCCATGGAATTCTCCAGGCAAGAATACTGGAGTGAGTTGCCATTTCCTTCTCCAGGGGATCTTCCCAACCCAGGGATCAAACCCAGGTCTCTGCATTGCAGGCAGATTCTTTACCACCTGAGCCACCAGGGAAGCCTCATCATGGCACTTTTTAATTTTTAACTTCTGAACCTTAGGAGAAAAGAGCTCTGAGCTCATGATACCTTTTAGTCTTTGTAGGCTCCTTGCTTGTTTTATCTTCCCCTTTACCTCCAAGCCCCCAGTTCCCACTCCACTCCTCTTTCTCACATTAAGTATGTCCATAAATATAAGCATATCTTTGAAAAGTAGGTAGTGTTGCTATGTGCATGTATGTACATGTTGAATTCACATAAAAAGAATTATGTTACACATCTCCATTTATTTCTTATGTTTTCATTTAGTGTCTCTGTTGCTATTTATAGATCTAGTTTCATTGGTTCTTATTGACATTCCATGATATGATTTCATCACATTTTACTTTTCTAGTGGAGGCCACCTAAATTACCTCTAACTCTTTGCTATCAGTGTGTCTTGATAAATGCCCTTGTGTATGTCCTTGTGTGAATCCATGGAAGATTCTCCCTGAAAGAAAAAACAAACACATTAGTCATGGTGTGCACAAACTTTAGCTAAACATAGTCCCTCTTCATTATTTGTAGATTCTGTGTTCGTAAATTCATTTACCTACTGAACCTAAAACCAGTACTGATGGCGCTTTCAGGGTCACTCAGGGACACACCCAGAGCAGCAAAATATCTGAGTCATCATGCCCATGTTTCAGTTGAGGCCTGACAAGAAAATACTCTACCCTCTTGTTTCAGCTCATATCATGACCAAGTGTCCTTCCCATGGTCTATTTTTGCCATGCTTTTAGCATTTTTGCGCTCTTTTGGTAATTTCCCCGTTTAAATTGGTACCCAAGCATGGTGCTCAAGTGGTGTCTAAGACTCCTAAGCATAAAAGTCTGTGATGTGCCTTATGGAGAAATACATGTGTTATTAAGCTTCATTCAGGCATGGGTTACAGTGCTGTTGGCCATGAGTTCAAGGTTAATAAATCAATAGTGTATATACTAAATGGGGATTTTTAAATTAATTTTTACTGGAGTATAGTTGACTTACAAAATTGTGTTAGTTTCCACTGTACAGCAAAATGAATCAGTTATACATATACATGTTGTTGCTCTTGTTCAGTTGGTAAGTTGTATCCAATTCTCTTTGCAATCCCATGCCAGGCTTCCCTGTCCTTCACTATCTCCTGGAGTTTGTTCCAACTCATGTCTATTGAGTTGGTGTTGCTGTCTAATCATCTCATCCTCTGCCACCCCCTTCTCTTTTTGCCTTCCATCTTTCCCAGCATCAGGGTCTTTGCATCAGATGGCTAAAGTTATTGGAGCTTCAGCATCAGCATAAGTCCTTCCAGTGAATATTCAGTGTTGATTTCCTTTAGGATTGACTGGTTTGATCTTGTTGTAGTCCAGTGGACTCTCAAGAGTCTTCTCCAGCACCATAATTCGAGAGCATCAATTCTTTGGCATTCAGCCCTCTTTATGGTCCAACTCTCTTTGGTCCAACCCTCTTTATGGTGACTACTGGAAAAACCATAGCTTTGACTATACAGACCTTTGTGGGCAAAGTGATGTCTCTACTTTTTAATATGCTGTCTAGCTTTCTCATAGCTTTCCTTCCAAGGAGCAAGCATCTTTTAATTTTGTGGCTGCAGTCACACCATCTGCAGTGATTTTGGAGCCAAAGAAAATAAAATCTGTCACTGATTCCATTTTTTCCCCCTTTTATTTGCCAGGAAGTGATAGGACCGGGTGCCCATATACATATATCCACTCTTTTTAAGGTTATTTTCCCATATAGGTAATTATAGAGAGTATTGAGTAGAGTTCCCTGTGCTATACAGTAGAACTTTATTAGTTACCTATTATATGTATGCTGCTGCTGCTGCTGCTGAGTCGCCTCAGTCGTGTCCGACTCTGTGCGACCCCATAGACAGCAGCCCATCGGGCTCCACCATCCCTGGGATTCTCCAAGCAAGAACACTGGGGTGGGTTGCCATTTCCTTCTCCAATTATATGTATAATAGTGTATATATGTCAATCAGAAATACCCATAAAACAAGGTTATATATTTGATCACATCAGTTGACAAAAATGTTGTGACCAGAGGCTCACAGGAAACTAATCTTGTACTCCTCCCAGAAGAATGACTATGTGTATTCGCAGCAACTCAATAGAACACAGCTACCACAAATAATGAGAACTGACTGTACTGAACATACTTCAATATTGTTTCCCTGAATGGCTATGCCTTTTATACTCCCAGCAGTAATGGATATAGACTATAGCTCCCATCTCTCCCACGTCCTCACCAACATCCTCTTCCAACTCTCTAATTTTTTCCTTCTTTATCAGGCTAAAGTGGTACCTCATTCTGTTTCATTTGCATCTCTCTGATTACTAATGAAGCATCTCCTTGGTAGCAACTAGCATTTTCCCATATTGCTTATGGAAAAACTGCTTATTTTCTTTGGATTTCCTGTGTTATTTCATTGCTTTCAAGACTTCTGTATGTTTGCTCCTTGTCAACTTTAAATATTACTGTCAACTTTAAATATTACAAGTATGTTTTTCAAGTTTGTAATCTGCCCTGCCTGCATTGAGCATAAATTCTTCATTTTGATATACTTAAATCCATCACATTTTTACCTTTTAATATGTGGGGTTTTAGCCTTTCCTTACCACAATATCACAGCTATTCCTCAATATTTTCTTTTATTACTTCCCTAGTTTTTTTTTTTTATACTTTTACCTTGAATTCATGTGGAATTCTTCTTTAAGTTGTAAGGTAGGAATTCTGCTTTATTTTTCTTCATATTTGAAATCATATTTTCCATCAATCTCTTCCTCTCTCTCTCTCTTTTTTGGCCACACCTTGGGGTGGGATCTTAGTTCCCCAACCAAGGATGAAACTTTTGCCCCCTGCAGTGGAACCACAAAGTCTTAATCACTGGACTGCCAGGGAAGTCCCACCAATTGCTCTTAAAAACCTTGCCTCTCCTCATTCTTTTATAGCCCTATATTTATCAAGTTCCCATGCACCTTGTGTACTTCTGAGTTATTTATTTTGTTATATTGTCTACTTGCCTATTGGAATGTCAGTACCATGTTATGATACTATTATAGCTTTGTAGTATGTCTTTTTACATATCCGATTCAGGAAGCCTCTTCTCACCTTTCATATTTTTTTAAGCTGACTTACCTGTTTGAAGTTGACTTACCTGTAAATTTTGAAAGGTTTGTAAACTCCCTCAAAAATGCAGTGAAAATTTTTTGAGACTTCATTAGGCTACCACTCCCACTTATTTGATATAGCTCCCCATTTATTAAAATCTTTTTTATCTTTATTTTAAACTTTTCAACAATCATGGTTATAATTTTTGACAGTATAAACTTCATCATTTATGTTATAGTTCATAGTTCAGTC
>NW_024070201.1:52063002-52063569 GCF_014754425.2 Oryx dammah | reverse complement strand
CTAGTGGAGGTGATGGAATTCCAGTTGAGCTCTTTCAAATCCTGAAAGATGATGCTGTGAAAGTGCTGCACTCAATATGCCAGCAAATTTGGAAAACTCAGCAGTGGCCACAGGACTGGAAAAGGTCAGTTTTCATTCCAATTCCAAAGAAAGGCAATGCCAAAGAATGCTCAAACTACCGCACAATTGCACTCATCTCACACGCTAGGAAAGTAATGCTCAAAATTCTCCAAGCCAGGCTTCAGCAATACATGAACCGTGAACTCCCTGATGTTCAAGCTTGTTTTAGAAAAGGCAGAGGAACCAGAGATCAAATTGCCAACATCTGCTGGATCATGGAAAAAGCAAGAGAGTTCCAGAAAAACATCTATTTCTGCTTTATTGACTATACCAAAGCCTTTGATTGTGTGGATCACAATAAAGTGTGGAAAATTCTGAAAGAGATGGGAATACCAGACCACCTGACCTGCCTCTTGAGAAATCTGTATGCAGGTCAGGAAGCAACAGTTAGAACTGGACATGGAACAATAGACTGGTTCCAAATAGGAAAAGGAGTACGTCAAGGCT
>NW_024070201.1:51863784-52060002 GCF_014754425.2 Oryx dammah | reverse complement strand
ACTCCTTGGAAGAAAAGTTATGACCAACCTAGATAGTATATTCAAAAACAGAGACATTACTTTGTCATCCATACATGACCACTGGAAAAACCATAGCCTTGACTAGATGGACCTTTGTTGACAAAGTAATGTCTCTGTTTTTTAATATGCTGTCTAGGTTGGTCATAACTTTTCTTTCGAGGAGTAAGCTTCTTTTAATTTCATGGCTGCAGTCACCATCTGCAGTGATTTTGGAGCCCCAAAATATTAAGTCAGCCACTGTTTCCCCATCTTTTTGCCATGAAGTGATGGGACTGGATGCCATGATGTTAGTTTTCTGAATGTTGAGCTTTAAGCTAACTTTTTCACTTTCCTCTTTCACTTTCATCAAGAGGCTCTTTAGTTCTTTTTCTTCTGCCATAAGGGATGAAAACCTTCTGGATTAGAGGTCAGCTGGATATCTGGATCTTGAGTCAAGTTCTACCCAGGGGACAGAGATTTGGGAATTGTCGACAAATAGATGGTCAGTTGTTTGAGTAGGCTAGGTCATTACAGGGAATTGTATAGCAAATGGAAGACTGAGACTGGAACTTTGGAGAATTCCAACCCCTAGAGGATGAGCAGCAGGAGGACATACAGGGAATCAAGTGGTGCAATATGAGGTCAGCCCAGGAGCAACAGAATTACTTCAGGAAGGCAAAGAGTAAGTGACTCCTGATGTTGCCAACTAGTTAGTAAGGTGAAAGCTAAAACTGGGTTTAGGGAGCCGCAGAGAGCAGACATTTTGAACCTTGCAAAGTAGTCTTCATGGGCACAGTGTTACCAAATGATAGGAGGGGCCTGTGCACATCCTACCCTTGGCCCTGAGAGCATTTATTGACCTCTGGTACACTAGTGCATCCTAACCAGCCTCTCCCAGAAATCCTGAGTCAGATGAGGAAAGTAGTGTTGTTAGGAAGGGAGGTAGAGGAGATATGTGAACAGAAGAAAAAAGAAGATTGAAGGATTGAGAGAGAAAGGTTGAGAAATGCATTAAACTGTTAGAGAAGTATGATAAATGAGAACCCACCAAGAAGAAAAGGAGACTTTATCTTGATCCCACTTTCTAATAAAATTGTAGTTATTAAGGAAGAAGCCATAGCCCACCATAGCTGAATGTTAAATGAGTAAAGAAGAGAACTATGTGTAGCAAGGAAACTAGAATAGTACAAGTGTTAGTTGTTGCCGTTAAAGACATTTGGGCTGTTGCTTTACACTTGAGTGACATGTTGACTGGGTATAATATTATGGTGCGTGTGGACAGAAAAGCAAAACTCCAGCTGGATAGAAAAGATCTGGACTCAAGGGTCATCATCAACTGGGTTGTACCAAAGTACTCAGTACTTGCCTTTGCTCTTCTAATTTTGATGAAAAATTTGTTGGGGAACTATTACAACTGTAACATGTTTTGCCATTTATGTAGCTGATTTCATGTTTGACTGATAGGGTTTTTTAGGCTGTTGATAGGGATAGTTTTTTTTCCTCTGGAAAGGTAGGGGTAAAATCTCCACATGCTTAGGGCAGTTTGATGGAGTGGGAGACGTGGAAGCTAGTGTGAAGAGGGATGAGGAAGTACAGACGGACAGCAAGTGGAGAAACTCTTTCAAGAAAATGGGTCCTGCCACTGTAATGAAGAAAGAAATAGGAGCAGCCATAGAGCAACATGGAATGGAAGACGTTTTTGAGACGGGAAAGTCACAAACACATTGAATGCTAAGGAGTCAGTGGAGAGAGAGCTTAAAGAGGGGAGGAGTGATTTATGGAATCAGTTCTTAGAGGAAGTGGGCAGAAAATGGGCTCCAGGACCTTGAACCAGAGGACGGACAGCTCTGGCCACTCTGCTATACAGCACAGTGGTTAAGCTCGAGGTCTATAGAGAGATGGTCTCGTTTTGAAGCATGCATCATCAGGATGGCTTGACTTTTTTCAAGTTATTTAACCTAAGGCAGAAGTGTCAGTTCCTTGTTTCCAAAATGGGGATGCTAACAATTCCTGTCTGACAAAGTTACTATAAAGATCAAATGAGTTGCTACATGCCAAGTGCTTAGAACAATGCTTGGCACATATTAAGAGCTTCAGGAAAGATAGCTGTTAGTGGTCAACACAAATTAGCTATTAGCTAACTCATCTTGTAAGATAGAGAGAAGTGGGGAGAGATGGGTGTGGCCTGTGGCAACTCTGCTTGGAAGGAAGGAAAGATGATAGAGCTCACAGCAGCAGCTCTGCTCTTTGGCTAAGGATTTGGAGTTAGACAGACTGGGTGTACCTCATCATACCAGCCAAACCTTGGTGTTTTCACCTGGATGGGGCTCCAACTCAAGAGGGATTGTGACGAATTCATAAGCACAGGGCCAGGCATTTGGAGGTGTTCAGGGAATGGTAACAACTTACAGTGATCACCCTCCACCTTCCCAAGGCATAGACCTGGACAGGAGTCTGCAGAGAGGGAGAACAGAGTTGGGGTTGGAGCTTTATGTGCAAGGTTTGCTGGGGTGCAGGATGAGGAGTGCTGAGTGCTGCAGAGGGTCTGGATCAAACAATCACCCCATCCCAGGTCCAGCCTGACCAGGAAAGGAAGAGAGGCCAAGAAGAGCTACAGGGGCCAGGGGGTCTGAGGCTAGAGGTCTTCAGAAAAGTGAAAGCAAAAGGAAGGGGCCAGGAGAAAGGTCTGTGGTGTGACAGGAGGATTTCTGAGTGTCATTCAGTCAAACTTCTGAGCACTTTCAGTATACCAGGTGCCAGGTGCAATACTTTAGACACCTGAGTGCATCAGACCCCCAGTGCTCATCCACTGGAAGCCTGTCGGCCCGGGCACCCATCCCTCCCACAGATCTAGGAGGGCCACATGACCTCAGACCACGTGCAGACCATGAACATTTCTGCAGTCATTGGCAAGGTTGGGCAGGACAGATGAGCAGGGACAGTCAGATCCCTTCTGTCATGCACCTGAATTGTGAAGGGTAGGGAGAATCCAGTGGTAAGTGAAGATGGCAATGGAGCCCAGCGGGAGGGAACATGGAGTTGACTTGTAGCCTTGAGAGGTCACGTGGAAACAAAGGTCATGGGAAAACAGGACCTCTGAGGAAGGAGAAGCTGTGGGCAGAGAGAGGGGTGGACTTAGCCTTAGGAGTGGTGGAGGGAAGGGAGGTGGGGAGAGACACGATCCCCTAGTGGCTCTGTCCCTCCCAAGGTCTGGGTCTGATTCCAGGCCCCAGGGCTTTCTTCTCCAACTCCCCTTTTTCTGAATAAGTTCAAGCATTTTTCTGTTCTTTGCAGCTAAAGAAATCCAAATAAAGTATCAATATATCCCCATTTTACAGATGGGAATACTAAAGTTGAGGTGGGAAATGACTTTTGAAAGTCCATGATTGGCTGGCTAGGTGGCAGAGCTGGAATTAGGATCCAGGCAACTTCCTTCTCCAGAGCCCACTCCTCCTCCTTTCTTAGCCCCCAGGAAGCTGGGACCCATTCTCTTCATCCCTAGCTCTATCCTCAGACCCTGTTGCTCCTTAAAGTCCAGAGTCCTGCTGAGCAGAGTCAGATGCCAGCAAGAGGCCTTCCTGGCTGAGAGGGATGGCTGCACTCAGGACTGATTGGCTTCCCAGTCTGCCTTCCCCTCAGGGCCTCTTCTTAGGCTCCCTCAACCCCTTGTCCCTTTTGAGGCTCCCCATCCCACTGGGGACCTTGGCATTCATGCAGAGAGCACCCGCAGTGACTGGGCATCAAACTTTAGGGCTCTAGGGAGAGGATGAAGGGGCTTGCAGGATACAGGCGGGGGGATAAGGGCCAGATCTGAGCAGTGGGGTGAGAATAAGTTCCCCCAGAGTGGGTGCCAAGTCTATATAAGGCCCAGGAATCTCCTTAGAGCTTCACAATTTCCTAGCAAAGTCAACAGCATTGTCCCCCTTTCACAGCTGGAGAAACTGAGGCTCAGAGATATGAAGTCCTTCCCAAGGCTACATAACCAATAAGAGACCAAGCTGGGATTTGCTCTCTGGCCTCCTGAGTCCAGGTCCAGGCACCTCCTGCATAGCTGCCTATTTTCCCCAGAATCAGCTTCACCCAGAAAAGAGCTCTCCCTCCTGCTCTGCTCTGGAACAGCTGTGGCTCTGGGTCTCAGCTGAGTGGGGAGGGGGCCACTGGGTTTCTGAGGTTCCCTCTGCCTGCTCTTTCAGTGGGCTACAGGCTCCACAGCCAGGCATCATCCAGGCCACGCCCCCTCCTCCCTAATAATTAATCTCCAGCCAACAGTCCCAGCTGCAGTGGTTTCATCATCCAATTACCGGAGTTGCTGGCACAATAAATCTTGGTCACACAAATGCAGGCAAATCTGCAGCTATTTTCATGGCCATTACTGTGCATAGGACATTGGGACTCAGGTCATTTGCCTTTCTGACGCAGAGAGCTGCTCCCCACCCCCCATCTTTCCTGTCAGCTTTCATTTCTCATTAGTGGCTGCCCCTCCTCCTCCCCATCCCCTTCTAACCATCATCCCCCTAAGCACGCAGTCTTCCTTCCCCTCTCCTATCCACAGTCAGTGGGGCCAAGATTAGAAGACTGAGAGCATCCATCCTAGCCAGCAGTGATGAAAGGAACACAGAGCCAAATTCCAGGAAGGACTCAAAGGACTCCCTCCCAGTTCTTCTTGGCCACAGACAGGCATGGAAGGAGACCACAGCAATTCCCAGGCTCCACACAAAGAACACACAGGTTACAACAGGGGAGGAGGGATCCATGGACTGCTCAGGTGACCTCAGATCACATAAGGGTGACACCATCCGTAGAAGAGGTCATGCGTGGGGCCTCTGACAGAGTCAAAGGAAAACTCAACCATCATCTGTGAATGAAGTCTTAGCAACAGAAGGGGCAGAGGGGAAAGAACGCTGTTCCAAGAAAACCACGCCCATCATCTCTCAACTGATGACAGTTGTGTAGGCCCCCAGTCTCAAACAGGAGTGAAGCAGATCTTTTGCTCATGTACACCCCAAACTCCCTCCTCTGGAAAGCCACCGCCCTTCTCAGGGCATCTGTTTTTCCTTGGGGAAACAGAGTTAATGAGTGATGCCTCAGGACAGTTTTGAAAGACTGGCCGAGACTGCTGCTGGGTTACCACCACCAGGCAGTGCTGATTAAGATTCCAGGTTGTCTGTGCTCAGCGGGGAGTTGGGGGATATTGCCACCTGCTGGTCAGTGTTGGCAATGCCATGGAGCAACAGTCAAAATTCTGGTCTGGGCGTCCCAGGAGTAGATCCAGGCTTGACTTTAACTGTATGACCTTGGGCAAGTCACTGCCACCCTTTGAATCTCACTTGTTCTCATCTAAAATGTGGCATAATGATGCCAGCCTTGCAAGGTCATGGTGAGCATCAAACTAAGCTGCGCTTATGTTCCTCACTTGGGCAGGCCACTCAGTAAAGGTTTGATATACCTGGATCTTGTCTTAACCAGACTCAGAGCAAGGGTCAGCCCCAGGAGACAAAATAGGAGGTGAGTGCCCCATATTCAGATGCAAGGCAACCATATCCCAGGCCCAGGTCAACCTTTCTCAGGCATGGCAAGGAGGAGAGCCAGCTCTTGGCCCCAACATCCACCAGAGGAGCCAGGCATGGATTCCCCAGCTCAGAGCTCTCAGGCAGCCATGCTCAGGCCAGTCTCAGACACCCAAACCCAGGATTTCCCAGGACCACCTGTACTAATTAGAAACAGTTGTACCCTCTGGGCAGTGGCAGTCTGACAGGTCCATGGAGTGGACTGCAGGCCCCATTTGCTTCTCAGAGAAGCACTTTTGTATGGTACACCAAAAGCAGCAAGACTGCCCAGAGACAGCATTTACTTGGGCTCCTGACCCTAAAATCCATCTGCCCCTAGCTGACAGGACCAGCCTCAGCTCCCCAGCAGGTATTGTAAGTATGTCTACAGCTGCGGACCCTTTGTCAGGCCCCATCTGGCTGAGAGAGATCTGATGAGGCTTCTGCCCTCCATCTCCAACTCCTGAAGCACCAGGCTACTCACTGGCCTGGGAAGCAAATATGGAACCCTACCCCAAACCCTATGGTACCCTCCTGAGAGTTTGTCTTGCCGCTCACACTGTTCACTGAACCCAGCATAGGTAAGGCGCGACCGGGGAAGCTGGAAAAAAACTCAAGGAGCTGTGGGGACTACAGACATCTTTATTCTCTCCAGGCAGCAGCAGCTGCTGCAGGGAGTCTTAAAACACTACTGATATACTAAGACAAAAGTGGTCCATGGACAAGTGGGTGCGCAGGCCCAGTTCTACCAAGGTCAGCAATATCATTGTTTACAGAACATAAGGTATGAGGCCGTGAGAGAGTGGGGCAAGAGAGCCTGACTGACGCATGTTGTCAGTTAATTTCCCCACAATCCACCCCCGTCAGGGTCTTCTGTGCCACTGTTTACAAAGGCTCGGCCCTCTGCGGCTTTTTTCTGGCACACATCGCCGCCGCTTGCATCCACATTCCACAACAGTGAGGGCCACAACAACAAACCACTAGAGTGCAGGCTACACACCCAATACAGGGCAAAACCCAACGCCAGGCACTGGCCAGGCTGCCCACCACTCCTACAGTTAGTCTCCAGTAAGGCATTGCAGGTCATGGATATCTCACATCCTGTGGCTCCACACAGAGCAGAACTGGGAACTCACGATAGACCAGAGCGAGTGTACAAATGCACCTTTCAGCACTGAAGCAGCTCCCTGTGGTCCTGGCCAGGTGACATGCACACGAGGGGACTATGTGCTTGTCACCCAGGGTACAATCTGAAAGTCCTGCTGCAGCCCCTGCCCCCATGGGGCTAGGAGAATTACCCACCGTATGTGGGGTGCCTTTATCTTCCATAGCCAAGTCCAGTCCACCGTCTGTCCTTGTGCAATCTCCATTGGGACTGACAACAGGATATAACCATGGGTTCTGTAGCCAGGCTTTAGGAGAATATCTGTTGTTGCCACCTGCAGTTGTATCGGTGCAGCAGCACGATGCAGAAGAGCCTCCACAGGGGCGACTCCACTCTTGCATGATTTTTCATTGAGAACCCATAAAGGCCCCCCATAGGTGTCAGGTCCACTCCTTCAACGAGTTGGGATCAATAGAGAGCTGTAAGCCTTGTTTTAACAAACCATTATATCACTCAGTCATACCCGCTGCCTCTGGGTGATCATCAGTCAGTCAGTTCAGTTCAGTCATTCAGTCATGTCTGACTCTTTGCGACCCCATGGACTGCAGCACGCCAGGTTTCCCTGTCCAACACCAACTCCCAGAGCTTGCTCAAACTCATGTCCATCAGGTTGGTGATGCTATCCAACCATTTCATCCTCTGTCATCCCCTTCTCTTCCTGCTTTCAATCTTTCCCAGCATCAGTTCTTTTCCAGTGAGTCAGTTCTTCACATCAGGTGGCCAAAGTATTGCAGCTTTAGCTTCAGCATCAGTCCTTCCAATGAATATTCAGGACTGATTTCCTTTAGGACTGACTGGCTTAATCTCCTTTCAGTGCAAGGAACTCTCAGTCTTCTCCAACACAACAGCTCAAAAACATCAATTCTTCAGTCCTTAGCTTTCTTTATAGTCCGACTCTCACATCCATATAGGACTACTGGGAAAACCACAGCTTTGACTAGACGGACCTTTGCTTGTGGGTGATACGGGACATGAAATACCCCTTGAATTCCCAGCCTCTGTACCCAGTCCTGGACTTCCTTTCTGGTGAAATGGGTACCCTGGCCACTCTCTATAATCAGAGGATGGCCATAGATGGCTTTCAGGTAGTCAAGCGCCTTAAGTGCACAGTGTTGGTATTTGTACAGCAGCCTTGCATGGCCAGACAAACAGAAAACCTGTAGCTGTATCTATAACTGTTAAAGTGAAGCTGGCATTCTCTGATAATGGCAGAGGCCCTACAAAGTCTACTTGCCATTGAGTCAAAGGAACTTTCCCGCTCACCACCTGTCCAATGGTGGCTGCCAGCCTGTAGGGGTGAAGAGCTTCCCAGGCACATGTGGGACAATCATGGCAGGCACTTGCTATTTCTCTCCAAGAAATAGGAAGATCCCACCCTTTGGCAATTGCTCACATGGTTTTTGTCCCTGCATGATGAAGGCATCAGTGTAGCCAAGCCGTCATGTCATTAGGTTACACTTTTTAAAATCTGAGGATACAACCTTTACAGTACACTGTCTGTATCATAGGACACAGCTTTATACATCTGCAAAAGAATCAGAGATTAGCAGCACATCATCAATGTAATGAAACAGTTTCACTGAGGCAGGGCAGTTCCATGCTTCTAAATCTCTTGCAACCAGCCCATGACAGATTGTTGGGCTATGCAGATATCCTTAGGGAAGGACCTGGAACATCCACTGACACCCTTCCCAAGTGAATGCAAACTGGTCTTGACTCTCAGCAGCTATAGCTATTGGACAAAAAAGCATTAGCTAAGCCCACCACGTAGTGATAAGTGCCCAGCACAGTAGTTAACTGGTCCATCAAGTCGTGGATCGATGGCACAGCAGTATGCATAGGCGGTACCACTTTATTCAGTTCCCTGTAGTCCACAGTCGTCCACCAAGAGCCATCAGGCTTCCCTACAAGCCACACAGGGAGTTGAATGGGCTCTGTGCAGGACGTACAATGTCCACTTTTGCCAGCTCAGCAATGGTGGCGCCTATTTCTCTGTGGCCACTTGATAGACAATATTGTCTGACAGCCACTGCCCTCCAGGGTTTCAGCAACACCTATGGGGGATGCTTTGCATATCCCCTCATGACTGCCTTCACAACACGCACTTGGAGATGGAATTCTTCCACAGGTATCCGCAACACAAGACCTTTCAAGACATCTATCCTCAAAATATATTCCAGAACTGAGGACATGTACACAGTGTACACTTACACAGGAAGTCACCCAATTTCCAATGGCAAGGACACAGCCTTTACTTCAATGTTTTGGCCACCACAGCCCTCAATATATGCACTGTGCCCATTAAACTGTTCTGGTTTGCCATGTACCAGGCTGCATTCAGCACCAATGTCAACCATTACTCTTTGTACACTGGTCAGTGACCAGTGAATTGTAAGTTCCACATGGGGTCTTTGGTCCCCACTTGGGCTCTCTGGGCGGGTATCTTGGCTTGAGCCCTATTCAGAACAGAACAGGGCATCAGCAGAGACATCTCCAGTTGGCATAAAGTCCTCTATCTGAACTCCCTGTACCTCATGCTGTGGGCGCTTTTCACATTTAGTAAACTGCTGCTCCAGTCTCAATTGCTTCCGTAGCTCTAGGAATACACCATTAGGTTGCTTATCAATTTTATTTCTGTCAAGTCCTGCTGCTAGAGAATCAGCCCACATTTGCACCTATGTCACCCAGGTGGGGCCTTTGCCAGCTTGGCTGCCCTTCGGGGTTTTCACAGTCCTAACCCCGTTAGCCTGCCACCGCCCCTTTGTGTTTCTCAAGCTAGCCAGATGGGGCGCTCCACATAGGGTGTAAGTATAGCAGGCAGGGATCCAAAAGAGGTGGGCGAAGCATTGGTTAAACCAGCGTCTCACATACAGCCAGTAAAATGCTCATCATCTGGGCTCTGGGCATTTAGGTTAAACATCGCCTGTCTCATGCCCCATTCTCTCACCACTTGGGTTAACTAGGCATAAGTATGCTATTTATTCACGATATCCAGGAACTCTCCCGCTTTCATCCACACCGTGTAGATGGCAGCATTGATCCATTTCATCAGACTGTGTGTTAGATGAGGTACACCCTGCATGAGTTGCCTGACATTCTCTAATCTCATAGTCTGAGACATCATAGTCCCCAAGGTCATGCAGATCTTGTTCTAGCATCAATACCTGTTGCTCTAGTTCCTCTGCACATCTCTGCAGTTTGCACACTTGCGCAGCATCACAGAGAGCCAAACACAGGCAATAAAATCCACCCCATAGTGTCAGCGGTAGTGCACACCGCTTTATCCAGCAAGCAAACGTTTGCCACTTGTTACGCCTTTACAATACTCTTTGTGCACTCGCGCAGCATCACAGAAAGCATTCTCCATGTTCACCTTCAAGGCAGTCAACAAAATCCACCCCATGGTGTCAGTGGCCATGCATGCTGCTTTATCCTGCAAGCAAGAGTTCGCCACTTGTAAGGCTTTTTCAATACTCTGTGCACTCACACAGCATCAGGAAGAGCATTCTCTATGTTCGCCTTCAAAGCAGTCAATAAAATCCACCTCACTATGTTAGCACCAGTGCACATATGCTGTTTTATCTGGAAAGGGAGAGCTCACCGCCCAAATGTCTTTTCAATATTATCTGGGGACCCATTCACCGCCTCCCAGTCTTCCATCGAAGCCCATGCAAAGAGGACCATGGCCACCAGGTACCACATGCTCTGTGGTGGCCACTGGCTTCCTCCTTCCATTGGAGCCTCAGGTTCCCCTACTTGCTGGGTGAAGATATCTTTATTCTCTTCAGGCAGCAGCAGCAGCAGCTGCAGGGAGTCTTCAAAAACTACTGATATACTAAGACAGACAAGAGTGGTCCGTGGCCAAGTGGGTGTGCAGGCCCAGTGCTACCAAGGTCAGCAATATCATTGTTTACAGAACATAAGGTATGAGGCAGTGAGAGAGTGGCGCAAGAGAGCCTGACTGACGCTGTGTTGTCAGTTAATTTCTCCACAGAGCTGTAAGAAAGTCATTACTCTTCTGCATAAGAGAATCTTCACATAAGGGATGGAAAGCGACTGAAGCCCAAGATTCAGCTTCCCTTTTAAGTCTTCTCACTGATTCCTGCTGCCACCACTCTGCCAGCCTTTGGGAGCCTGGCTTTCCTCTTTCAAGGCTTCAGGTCAAATGTCTTAAACCAACAATTCTTCAGTGTCAACAACCCAGTGAAAGCGAGGATGCAATGTTAGATCAGGCTTTAGGGAAGTAACAGCACAAAACATGGCATGAACCTGGCTTGCTGGAATGGCAAAGAAGGTGTTCCTCAGCTCTAGCCTGAGAGCCACTTAATGGCACCTCCCTGAATCCAGGGTTCACTTTAATTTGAGCTACCAGGGATCATCCTCTGGATCACTTGGATGCCACGACATCTCAACCAAGGCATGAGGTCAGGAAAGGCATGAGTGTCTTATCCTGCCTAAGCTCCCTCTTTGAGATCCCAATTTTGGAGAATCTCTATTTCTCTAAGTAATTGAAACTGGAATCGTCATTAATTAATTCATTCAATGAGTATTTATTGAGTACCTACTATGCTGGGGATAGAATCATATAAGGAATAAATGAGCATGGTACCTTCCACTCAAAGCTCATATCTGTCCATAGGACTTGGCCTTTACACGAAGTCAATGGCCTAGAAACACCATTCAGCTTCAGTAATACGAATGTGAGTTTTTAAGCCAGGCACGTAGAGTAGCAGATGGGTGCTCCTGCTCCCTGACCATTTTCCAATGTCTTGACCCCAAAGAAATCTGGATCTGAGGCCCCTGAGGAGAGGGAGTTAGAGAGTGGTAATGGGAAACACTAAGGAGGACCTTTGCCTTATGGCCACAAACAGTGGGTCCAGCAAGGGCAGAACATGACAGGTCAGACCGATACAGGGTCGGATTGCTGTCTGACTGATGGGTACTACATGATCAGTAGCACTCAGTTCAGTTCAGTCCAGTGAAGTCACTCAGTCGTGTCCGACTCTTTGCGACCCCATGGACTGCAGCATACCAAGCTTCCCTATCACCAACACCGGGAGCTTGCTCAAACTCATGTCCACCGAGTCGGTGATGCCATCCAACCATCTCATCCTCTGTCCTCCCCTTCTCCTCCTGCCTTCAGTCTTTCCTAGCATCAGGGTCTTTTCCAGTGAATCAGATCTTTGCATCAAGTGGCCAAAGTACTGGAGTTTCAGCTTCAGCATCAGTTCTTCCAATGAATATTTAGGACTGATTTCCTTTAGGATTGACTGGTTGGATCTCCTTGCAGTCCAAAGGCCTCTCAAGAGTCTTCTCCAACACTACAGTTCAAAAACATCAATTCTTTGACACTCAACTTTCTTTATAGTCCAAATCTCACATCCATACATGACTACTCAAAAAACCATAGCTTAACTAGATGGACCTTTGTTGGCAAAGTAATGTCTCTGCTTTTTAATATGCTGTTTAGGTTGGACATAGCTTTTCTTCTAAGGAGCAAGCGTCTTTTAATTTCATGGCTACAGTCACATATGCAGTGATTTTGGAGCCCTCCAAATTAGTCTGTCACTGTTTCCACTGTTTCCCCATCTATTTACCATGAAGTGATAGAACTGGATACCATGATCTTAGTTTTCTGAATGTTGAGCTTTAAGGCAACTTTTTCACTCTTCTCTTTCACTTTCATCAAGAGGCTCTTCAGTTCTTTGCTTTCTGCCATAAGGGTGGTGTAATCTGCGTATCTGAGGTTATTGATACATCTCCTGGCAATCTTGATTCCAGCTTGTGCTTCACCCAGACTGGCATTTCACATGATGTACTCTACACATACGTTAAATAAGCAGGGTGACAATATATAGCCTTGATGTACTCCTTTCCCAGTTTGGAATCAGTCTGTTATTCCATGTCCAGTTCTAACTGTTGCTTCTTGACCTGCATACAGATTTCTCAGGAGGCAGGTCAGGTGGCCTGGTATTCCCAGCTCTTGAAGAACTTTCCACAGTTTGTTGTGATCCACACAGTCAAAGGCTTTGGTGTAGTCAATAAAGCAGATGTTTTTCTGGCACTCTCTTGCTTTTTCTATGATCCAGCAGATGTTGGCACTCTGATCTCTGGTTCCCCTGCCTTTTCAAAATCCAGGTTGAACATGTGGAAGTTCATGGTTCATGTACTGTTGAAGCCTGGCTTGGAGAATTTTGAGCATTACTTTGCTAGCGTGTGAGATGAGTGCAATCATGCAGTGACACTGACAGTCTTAGTTCCCCACACCCATGGAGCTGGTGGGAGTGCGAGTATGAGATAGATAAGTAATAGATGAAGAGCTAAGTACTATAACACAGTGCTACTCGGGTGAAGAAATTATACTTAAGCTAACTGCCCAGGTTATTCAATGTTTACAAGGCTCAGTTTCCCTGCCTGTGGGTAGGAGACAATGTCTTGCCTCCCTGGTTGTTGTGAGGATGAGAGACCATGTATGGAGGTCCAACCACATTGTGCAATAAACTCACACCTGGCACTGTACAGCCCCAGGGACTGGCCTACAGCAGGGAAAGGCAGAGGCAGTATTGCTGTCTCCAACTTGTGGCTCAATCAGAGACCTGCCCATTGGCCCCTGACCTCACTTGGCACTAAGTCAGCTTCACCTGCTATCAAGTTCTATGTTTAGTCATCAAGGGAACATATGCTCTCATTTCTGATTCTATTCCTAGTTGATGACAACAAAATCTATGTTTAGGATGACTCTGGGTCTTGGAAGGCAGCTGCTCTGAAAGTTGAGTGTACTGGAAAGTAATTTCCAGTTAGACCCAGGCTCCCAAGGAGAGAAACAAATGTACTTCTCCTGGTTGAAATAGAATACCTTTGGTTTGAGAGGCCACTCTAGACGTCTTGTTACTACAGGGATCATCACCACCAGGCTCTCACTAGCTGCTTAATGCTCACCATGTTCCAGGGACTTAAGAGGCACTATCTCTGCCTTACATTAACCTACAAGGTTAGCATCACCCACTGTTCTGCCTCTTATGTGCCATATGACAGCAATATAGGTTTAGAATCAGGTCTGACTTCATCACTTACAGGTGTGAGACATTGGACTGCATCATGTCATTGTTGAATTAAATGAAAACATATGTGTAACTAAAAGCACATAGTAGGTACTTTGTGTTACTCCCCTCACATCTTTCCTCTAATGTGCTATGCCTAATCCTATGGTGGGCACAGAGACCAGCAATGACTCAGACCAAGTCCCTTCCTACTTGAGGCTGAGATTTCCCTCTTCTCTATACAGACTGGGACATTCCTAAGTAAGGGATGAAAAGTCTAGGGCAAAGTCAGAAAGATGGGCAAAATTATGAGGCCTGTGGTTTGCTAAGGATGTGATGGTGATGAGGCAAGTTGGCC
The DNA here is from genome assembly GCF_014754425.2 of Oryx dammah. Taxonomy (NCBI): domain Eukaryota; kingdom Metazoa; phylum Chordata; class Mammalia; order Artiodactyla; family Bovidae; genus Oryx; species Oryx dammah. The sequence continues at coordinate 52,045,893 of NW_024070201.1, read as the reverse complement.
ATCCAGCCTTAGAGTACCCTCCTCAGTGGGCCTCCCTTCCCCTCCCTTCCATCCATCACCCTCATTTTCAGCATTCTACTGTCCAGTGTTGCCAATGAAGAACAATGGAAAAAAGATTATCTCTTATTTACAGGAAATTGCACCATTTCCCAAACCCTTTTGAGGATTCACTACCTCATCAGATCCACACAACTCTTAAGTGAGTGGCAGGGCTAGGAGTATGCTCCTGCTGTAGCTGAATAAAAGTGTCCCAGAGAGGGCCTGTGGCTGACACCAAAACACCCATCAAGTCAGTGTCAACTCAAAGACCCTGAACTCCAGACTCCTCCTAGTCAAGTTTTTTCTCCACTTATTCCAAAGTCTGAGTAAGGTACCCTTTCAGTAATACTGTTGATCAAACTTTGGCAGACTATATTGAAAGTTAATTTCTCATGGCTTGTTGTTCTGCTCCAGGGAATGACGAACAGATTGTGGTACAATTAATCAAATTCTCTGTGAGTATGGGTAGGCAGTCTTTCGGTTGCAAGCTGTATACATCTAACTCTAACTAGCTTAAAAAATAAAATAAAAATCAAACAACTTTTGGGGGTTATAGGTTCCCGTAACAGGAAGGACCCTAGTGGATATCATCAGGACTATTGCTGCCTGGCTCCGATTCTTTTAATCTTCTGCTGCACTGTCCACTGGCCAAGAAGGGGAAGGTGGCTGTCTATTTCCAAGCCTCCAACCTCCCAGTTCAGTGCTTCCAGTAGAAAGAGCTTACCTGAAATAGTATTTGTTTTCCTTTGGATCTGCTATTTATTACTAAATCCCTAGGCAGGTAGGGGAAAAAAAATCTTATAGTAACTAAAACTCTAGAGAGGTTTGAAAGTTAGAATTCCCAAAAGGTGTAATAACAATATGGAACAAAATTAAAACCATGGCATCAGCTCTTTTGTGCTGTTTTGGTATAAGGATATGTTTTATACTGTTTGGATTTATGCTTTATCTACTATCTGAAATATCTGAAAAGGATCAGCTATACTAAATTTGTAACTGGCATTTATGTTTAAGCCAGTTTAATCAAATTTGCCACTGTTTAAATATTCAAGAGGTTTTCAATGTTTTACTGAATAGAGTTTAATAAATTGAACACTAAAGTTTATACAGTAGTGCAAGTTCCTCTCAAGCCCAGAGGTCCTTCAGACATTAAGCAATCTAACAGAACACACAAAAATAAAACAGATCACCAGGTTTTTCAAATGATTATATAAACAATTTTTTTGTAATTCAATTTTAAGAAGTAAATTAGAAGTTCTCTGAACTTCATTTATTCTTTCATCCTTATATGACTATATGATGAAAGGCCCATTTTAAAGTTTTTCAACCATCAATTTAAGAAAGCAGATTGACACATAGAACTATCTGGTGAAATTCAGCCAGTGCAATGATCATTTCAATGAAACAAAGTCAAGTAAAAATCATAAGTTAAAGCTGTCACCCCACTTCACTAAATATTTGTGGCCTCTCCAGCAGCAATTTGAGAATAACCTCAAGGTTACTTTCAAAATAGAAAAAGATGTGTAATTACAGCATGGGGCTGGTATCAGACAGGGCTAATTTGGTACACCCCAGTTCCTACACTTAATAGCTGGCATGTAATACACAACCAAACAGTTATATTAATCTCTGCCCTGCTTTCCTCAGTAGGTAACTATGTTCAAAGGACAATGTGTAAAAGTGCAAAGGATTATTATTAGTAAGGATTTCTGAAAGTAAAAGTTCTTACAGAATACAAGAAAGTGCCTCAAAATCCAGTTTTTGAGAGAAGTTGGCTACAAACTAGATAGATGTATTAGGATGATAATCACCTTAATACAACAAAAGTAAAAAACAGTAGCCCTCAAAATTAAGCTCTTTACTCATCTTCCTTGTTTCAAAGAGTCATGGCAGTTCTTACAGTACAGACAGCATTCCTGGCATGTGGTAACATGGAGCAAGGCACACTGGAAAACATTGAGCCCCAGAGTCTCCCTGGAGGAGCAACAGTTATAGGAAAGCCAATCAGGGACAAAGGGGAAATGCCAGTGAAATAAGAACCCCAAGTCAAGGCTTGGCTTTAGACTTGGGCTGGGATGCTGCGACATCCAGGTAGGAACATGCTCAAGCCAGAGAGCAGCTCATTCCAAGGAAGGGCTGACTGGCCTGGGTGCAGTCCCTACAGAGAAGATTCACTTAGGGAATGTGTTCAGCAAGCTGAGCACATCAGCCACAGAGGGACACCACATGCTCCTCCCGTGGGGAAACATGCCCTAGCCTCTCAATTAGCTCCAGAAGGCCAAGAGTCTTTGACTCCTTTGTTCATTCAGCACAACTTTACTGCTGCCTATTCTGTGCCAGGCCCTGTGCTGGGTGCAGAGGACAAAGTGAGGAATCAGACACAGTCCTTACCATCAGGGAATTCAGAATATGCTAGCAATATCACAAAAATAAGTCATGACTCAAGGTAAAAAGGATGCAGAAAGGAAGCAGACAAACTTGGTTCTCAAGGCATTCACAGCCTGGCAGAGGCCTACGGGCAGCCGGTGCTAAGGACCAAAGAGAGGCACAGGCCATGTGCTCTGGCAGCGCAGGAAGGGTGACGTGACAGCTGCTGGATGATACAGTGGGGAAAGCTCACAGCTTCTTAGAGAAGACTGAGCAGCCTGTTGGCCAAAGTGGAAGGAATGGGTCCTACTGCCTTGGGCAGGAGGCTGTGCAGCTGTGGGCTGACCTGCATGTGTCCCTCGGGCTACCCAACAGGGAGGCTGCAAGGTCGCTTATCTGTGGATGTGGCTGCATGATATCCTGTGGATATATGAGGGTAGACTGGTGACCAGGAGAAACAGGTCCAAATAACGAGGGCCCAAGGTAAAGGTTAGGGCTTCCCTTGTAGCTGAGACAGTCAACAATTTGTTTGCAAGGCAGGAGACCTGGGTTAGATCCCTGGGTTGGAAAGATCCCCCAGAGAAGGGAATGGCAAAGCACTCCAGTATTCCTGCCTGGAGAATTCCATGGACAGAGGAGCCTTGTAGGTTATAGCCTATGGGGTCACAGAGTCAAACATGACTGAGCGACTAACACACACACACAAAAGGTAAAGGTTAGGAGCCTAGAGTGAATAAACCAGGAGGCAGGGAGCATGAGCAGGACTGGCAGGCTGAGCAAGTGGGAGGCTGGTCTGGGTGTACACCAGAAGACAGAGGGGCCTTCTGCACCTTCCTGCAGTCCCGGGATGGGTCATCTGTGTGCGATGGGTCAATTCTGAGGGGCCAAGGATCGGGGAGGGCCTCTCAGGCCAAAGACCACAGCCTAGCCAGTCCTCTTCATGGCACCTAGTCTGCTTTTCTCTTTTCTTCACAGCTGCCTTCACCTGCTCTATCTTTCCCATTCTCCCAACCCAACTGTGGCTGAAATGGGTTCAGTTAGGAGACAGGTATCATGGTATAGGTCTCAGGGCCCTCAAGACCGTGGGTAACTGACACTACAGCTGTTTTGGATGGTCACCTGGCACAGAGACAAGCTTCAAGTTTCAGGGTTGGGTTGGAACTTGTCTGCAGCTCAACCTGTGCAGGCCTCTTTCCCTCCCACACCTTTTGTGCAACAGCTCTGGCCTGTTGTGATTTCTTCTTCACAGCAGCCACCACCTACACCATCTCTCCAGCCTGGGCTTCCTGTGGGTACCCCTTTCTCTCCCTTCCTAAAGGTCTCAGGACTCCTCCCTGCTGTGCTTTTCCCTCACAGCTGCCATCACCCCTCTGTTCTGCTCTCTAATCCTCATTGTGGATTACCCCTGTGCCCAATCCTCTTTTCCTGCTATTATTGAAATATGCTCAGACCCCCTTCACCTATTAAAGAGTTTCACTGCTAGTCGCCGAGGAGAAGCAAACCTGAAGCCAAGGGGAAGGAGAAAGGGGAGGGCACTTTAAAGATGGATGAGACTTCCCACGAGGACTGGGCATCTGGGGTCCACCCTGGCATGTGGCTGAGCTCCTTCCTTGACTCCCTTCTTGGATGGTCCCAAAGAACCTCATATTCTCATTTTCTCCATCCTTTAACTCTGGTTTTAGAACCTAGCCATCTTCTCTATTCCTATCAATTTGGGGGTATGGTGCTAAGGAAAGCTTTGGTGAACAAGGAGTTTCTACAGTCAGGAGGGGCTGCCCTTTCAATCCTCCCCTCCCCAATTCCTCCCTGTACCACTGACGCTGCCCATTCTGAAATCGCAGCCCCTGCCACTTGCCAAAGCAACCGAGGTCTTCTCTGACAGCAGCTTCATATAGAGAAGAGAGGAGTGTTCATTATTTCAACCAACAACTGAAGGTCATACAGGCCAGGCTAAATGTAAACACCCTTTAGTAGGCAATGAGGAGCCACAAGCAATTTTCAAGCAGGGACTGGCAATTAGAAAGTACCTCGCATTATGCACAGGTACTCAATTATGGAAACATTTAGATAAATGTATAATTGAGTGAGTGAATGATCATAACTATGTATTAACTTCAGCAAATGTATGAGAGGTTAAGGGGATTTTTAAAAGCCCCTCTAAGCCCTGGGCTTAAGCCATATGCTAAAGTAGGTGAAGTTAATCTCTACTTTCATCCTATAGGACTCTTGTCATCTGACTGGTACAACTGCATCCCCCAACTTTCTAGGCTGTGTTCCATGATGACAACTTACTCTCCAGGGTCATTACTCAGCACCAAATACATTTACCTGCTGCCTGTTTAAGGTATTATACTCCCAAAATAGGGACAAAAAAGGTATCTCTCATGATAGAGTATCTGTCACAGTAACAGGCTTATGGGGGAAATGATCTATAAAATAAGAGCAACCATCTGCTATCATCTGAGAACCAGCAATGTCAAAGTTTGTCCCAAATCTATTAGATAAAGAAGCATCTCTACTTCACCAATAGTAGAGATGGTCCAAATTTCAGTAGGTCCGAACAAATACGTTTGATTCAGAGGTTTGTGAGTCCAGACACCTTCTGAATGGTGATGACCATCTCCGTTAAAGAAGGCTGAGTGAAGACAACATCCTGAGAAAAACAAACAGCAGCTTGGATAACGGGGTCCAGCCCCGGTGGATCGAGGGTAATTCAAAGCAGGGACAGAGTCGGCGACTGATTTAGAGAGAGATAAGGGAAGAATGTTGTAGATAAGAAAATAGAGGAGAGAAAGAGGCTGATATTCCTTGGTTTACATAGAAAGCCAATAAAACCCCCAGACAAGGAATTTACCCTGTTCATGGAGGCCACAGGTGCCCTCCTGGTCTCCCGAGGGAGTGAAGACGCAGAACGTCTTCCCGTTCAGGTCTTAGAAACCTGGGCAGATAAGTGATCACAGGGAGCCTCTATGCTCCAAGGGATCAGCCTGAAAAAGAGAGGGAGAGGGAGAGAGAGAATGATTGACATGGGGAGACCAAGCTGCTTCGGTGAGCAAGGCCCCATAGCTTTATTTTCAAAAAGGACTTTTATACCTTTCCCACAAATGATGTTGTGTACATTATCTTCTGACCTTGGAGGCCTGTGAAACATTTTAAGACCCTCTTTTGATAAAGGCTGCTCAACCAGAAATTTTATTTTCCCTTGAAGTGTTTTTTTCTTTATATTTCTAATCTATGTCAGCCTCAGAAAGTATCAAACAAAGTTACATTTCTCACTGAGCAAAGGTGCAGTAAGTTACAACGAAGAAAGAACCAATTAGCTCAAAAGTCTGATGTGGTTAGTTTCAAGGCTACTATTTTGTTTTCTTACACTCCAACTATGTTAACTAACACACTCCCAGGTGCACAGTGGATAAGAGATATGGGAACTTAGCAACAAGCATTGGCCCAATAATGAAATCCTATACTAGCACTACTCTAATAATTTTTAACTGTTTGAAAGGCTTTATGTTTTAGGCTTCCCGTGCCTCTCACACTTGGGGGCCTGTAAACAATCACATGCATAGTTGTAAAAGTCCGGGTAAGGCAAGTTAGAGAGCCATCAGAGGGGTTTGAGCTGAAACATCCCTTTTATATGCAGGAGACTGTTAACTGGAGCTCTAAGTTAACTTCTTCCAGAGAAACGTGGTCGGGGATAGGCCCCCTGTAATGTCAGAAGAATAGGCGGAAAGCATAGTGCAGTAAGGCAGGCAGACTCTGGTTTTAGGGGTAGATGCTCGAGAAAGCCCAGAGGGGGTTTCCTCAAGTCCTGATCTTGCCTTTGCGTTTTGTCAGGCCCCCTTCCTCATGACCTTTGCCACGGGCGGGATTCCCCACGCTAGCTCCCAGCACTTGGACAAGTTCAGGGGCAGATGACTCCAGGCACAATTAAGATACAATTAAAATAATGTCATCGGCAGCTACTATCACTCCCACTTAGAGCCCAACATCTATCAACTATCCCCCAGCTACATTTATTTTCTTGAATTTTATCCCTCTTCTAGCCCCCTAAACTGTGAACTCTGAGAGCAGCAATAGCGGGAAGTTTTGTCTGATGCTTTGAAGTCCTAAACCATGTTCATTTCTCATCAAGAACTATCCTAATAAATGAACTTCATCTCTTATAGGAGTCATGCCATCAGAAACATTAAGTACCATTATTGAAGATCACTGACATTGAGCACCTCATTTTCTCCTTCAGAGGTAATGCTTTCTGGACAAGCAAAGAAAGGATGAACAGAGCTGCAAAGCTGGAGAAGGTAAGTGACCTATAATTCTGCTGCTTGGCTCGATTCCTCTAGAACAATGAGTCTGTAGAGCTTCATGCGTGATCAGAAGGATGTAAGTGCTTTTGTTATTAAAAATAAAACAGTCCACCTACATCTTCCTTTGTGCTATGACACCTGCTTGTAACCTCATACTTGGATGAGTGGCAAGTCATTTGAAAAGCTGAGCCTGCTGACTTTCACTCTGAGATAAGAGTCCTACATACAGCCAGGACTTGCTGATCAGGGAGCATGCAGGCACACTGCCTTTCCTAGGGATGGGAAGAAGAGATATCACAGACCCGACCCTCTCATTTTACAGATGGAGACCTGAGGCCCAGAGAGTACAGATGACATGTCTAAGGTCCCAAAGCAAGCCAGTGGAAGAGCCAAGATGACATCATAGTCTCTCAACTCACCGTCCAATGCTCTTTCGAATGCAGTAGCTATGGCAAGAGGTTCATTTTGCTCTTTGGAGAGTGAGAAATGAAAACAGGTAGGGAGCAGAATATTAGATGTTTTGTTCCTCTGCAGACTTCAGTAACCTCTGTTATCCTGGCCTCCACTGTCCTGGCTGTGATTGCCTTCTATGGTAGCCTTCTATGCAAAGTAGGGTCCTAAGCAAATTACTTTTTACTTGGCTCAGAGTTCATACCAGGGGTGGAGCAGTCCCCTTGCACATGGCTCAGGATCTCTTGGTCTGTAAACAGGCGGAAGGCAATCTGCTCACACTCCTGCTTGGTCCCACATTCAAACAAACACCCAAACAAGCCCTCATTCTCCAGAGCAGCCAAATCAGAGTACCCACAGGGCCCGCAGTGCAAGATCCAGGGGCGGGACCAGCAGGCAGCCTCCAAGGGGCTCTGGTTGAGGTAGATGCCTAGGTCGACCCTCCGTTTCTTATTGGTTGGGTGTGAGTACAAGAGCCATGATTCTGACAGGGTTCCAGCTTCCGGCTCTGGCCTCACTGAGCTGCACAGCAGAGAACTCTGCTGAATGGCAGGTGCATCTTTGCCAGCAAGATCCTGGCATCCACCTGGGATCTCCAGGGGCCGGAAACTCACCACACTGCCTTGGCAGCCATGAGGGGGTTCATAGAGCTGATGGCTCAGGACTGGTTTCTGAAAGCATTCACCATGGTCAGTGCTGAGGGCCTCTGCCCGGCACCTGTTTGGTGTCCGGGCACTGCAGTACAGCACGGGGTGGCCGGCCTTCCTGATCACCTCTGCCACTTCACATTCCACTGTCACCATGGGCTTGATAAGCCTGCCATGGTGCCATGTGGCTCCTAGGTCATCGCTATAGATCATCAGGGAATGAGGCCTAGCTTTATATGGCAGCCGAAAGCAAAAGAACCAGAATGGGATGTAGTAGGCGTACGCAGGGATGATGAGCCTCCCCGACTGCAGCTGGATGCCATGACCTGGCCCCACAGCAAAAGTGGCCCAGTGTGTCACCTCTGGGCCAATGACCTCCTCAGTCAGGTCCCTCACATCACTCCATGAATAGCCAGCATCCTGGCTGCATATGAAGCAGAGGCGTGCAGCATTCCTGCCTGACATAATCTGTTGACGCTCAGTGACATGGCCTCGCACACAGATGAAGAACAGGTACACATAGCCACTCTTCCGCTCCCACACAGGACAGGGGTTCATGGTCCGGTGTCCAGGTAATGTGGCTTTCAGCAGGGACTTCAGGGGTTCCCACTAGACAAGGGGAAGGGAGAAAGCAGGAGTGAAAGACTCATAGGAAGACATGAGGCTCATTAAAAGCATTAGTGCTTCTCAGTTCAGTTCAGTTCAGTCACTCAGTCATATCCAACTCTTTGCAATCCCATGGACTGTAGCATGCCAGGCTTCCCTGTTCATTACCAACTCACAGACCTTGTTCAAACTCATCTATTGAGTCAGTGATGCCATCCAACCATCTCATCCTCTGTTGCCCCCTCCTCCTGTCTTCCAAAATCTTTCCCAGCATCAGGGTCTTTTCCAATGAGTCAGATCTTCATATCAGGTGGCCAAAGTATTGAGTTTCAGCTTCAGCATCAGTCCTTCCAATGAATATTCAGGACTGATTTCCTTCAGAATTGACTAGTCTGATCTCCTTGCAGTCCAAGAGACTCTCAAGAGTCTTCTGTAACACCACAGTTCAAAAGCATCAATTCTTCACTGCTCAGCCTTCTTTATGGTCCAGCTCTCACATCCATACAGTGACTACTAGAAAAACCATAACTGACAAGATGAACTTTCGTTGGCAAAGTAATGTCTCTGCTTTTGAATAGGCTGTCTTGGTTTGTCATAGCTTTTCTTCTATGCTCCTCTATGCAAGGAGAAAACATCTCTTAATTTCAATGCTTCAGTCACCATCTGTAGTGATTCCAAAAAAATAAAATCTGTCACTGTTTCCATTGTTTCCCATCTATTTGCCATGAAGTGATGGGAGGACCAGATGCCATGATCTTAGTTTTTTGAATGCTGAGCTTGAAGCCAGCTTTTTTCACTCTCCTCTCATTTTCATCAAGAGGCTCGTTAGTTCCTCTTCACTTTCTGCCATAAGGGTGGTATCATCTGCGTATCTGAAACTGATATTTCTCCCGGCAATCCTGATTCCAGCTTGTGCCTCACCCAGCCTGGCACTTCACATGATGTACTCTGCATATAAGTTAAATAAGCAGGGTGACAATATACATCCGTGACGTACTCCTTTACCAATCTGAAACCAGTCCTTCCATGTCCGGTTCTAATTGTTGCTTCTTGACCCACAGGAGGCAGGTAAGGTGGTCTGGTATTCCCATCTCTTGAAGAATTTTCCACAGCCTGTTGTGATGTACACAAAGGCTTTGGTGTAATCAATAAAGGAGAAGTAGATGTTTTTCTGGCATTCTCTTGATTTTTTGATGATCCAACGGATGTTGGCAATTTGATCTCTGGTTCCTCTGCCTTTTCTAGATCCAGCTTGAACATCTGGAAGTTCGTGGTTCATGTGTTGTTGATGCCTGGCTTGGAGAATTTTGAGCATTACTTTGCTAGAGTGTGAGATGAGTGCAATTTGCGATAGTTTGAACATTCCTTTCTTTGGGATTGGAATGAAAACTGACCATTTCCAGTCCTGTGGCCACTGCTGAGTTTTCCAAATTTTCTGACATACTGAGTGCAGCACTTTCACAGCATCATCTTTTAGGATTTGAAATACCTCAGCTGGAATTCCATCACCTCCACTAGCTTTGTAGTGATGCTTCGTAAGGCCCACTTGACTTCGCATTCCAAGTTGTCTAGCTCTAGATGAGTTATCACACCATTGTGGTTATCTGGGTCATGAAGATCTTTTTTGTGTAGTTCTTCTGTGTATTCTTGCCACCTCTTCTTAACATCTTCTGCTTCTGTTAGGTCCATACCATTTCTGACCTTCATTGTGCCCATCTTTGCATGAAATGTTCCCTTGGTATCTCGAATTTTCTTGAAGAGATCTGTAGTCTTTCCCATTCTATTGTTTTCCTCTATTTCTTTGCACTGATCACTGAGGAAGGCTTTCTTATCTCTCCTTATTGTTTGGAACTCTGCATTCAAATGGGTATATCTTTCCTTTTCTCCTTTGTCTTTCGCTTCTCCTTTCTAAGCTATTTGTAAGGCCTCCTCAGACAACCATTTTGCCTTTTTGCATTTCTTTTTCTTGGGGATAGTCTTGATCACTGCCTCCTGTACAATGTCACAAACTCCGTCCATAGTTCTTCAAGCACTTTATCACACCTAATCCCTTGAATCTATTTGTCACTTCCACTGTATAATTACAAGGTATTTGATTTAGGTCATACCTGAATGATCTAGTGACTTTCCCTACTTTCTTTAAGTCTAAATTTGGCAATAAGGAGTTCATGATCTGTGCCACAGTCACTCCCGTTCTTGTTTTTGCTGACTGTATAGAGCTTATCCATCTTTAGCTGCAAAGAACATAATCAATCTGATTTCAGTATTGACCATCTGGTGATGTCCATGTGTAGAGTCATCTCTTATGTTGTTGGAAGAGGGTGTTTGCTATGACCAGTGCGTTCTCTTGGCAAAACTCTGTTAACCTTTGCCCTCCTTCATCTTGTACTCCAAGGCCAAACTTGCCTGTTACTCCAGGTATCTCTTGATGGTATCTCTGCTTTTGCATTCCAGCCCCCTATGATGGAGAGGGCATCTTTTTTGGGTGTTAGTTCTAGAAGGTCTTGCAGGTCTTCATAGAACCATTCAACTTCAGCTTCTTCGGCATTAGTGGTGAGGCCACAGACTTGGATTATTGTGATATTGAATGGTTTGCCTTGGAAACAAACAGAGATCATTCTGTCATTTTTGAAACTGCACCCAAGTAATGCATTTCGGACTCTTTTGTGACTCTGAGGGCTACTCCATTTCCTCGAAGGGATTCTTGCCCACAGTAGTAGATATAATGGTCATCTGAGTTAAATTTGCCCATTCCAGTTCATTTTAGTTCGCTGATTTCTAAAATGTCAATGTTCATCCTTGCTATCTCCTATTTGACCACTTCCAATTTACCTTGATTAATGGGCCTAACATTCCAGGTTCCTATGCAATACTGTTCTTTACAGCATTGGACTTTATTTCCATCACCAGTCACATCCACAATTGGGCATTGCGTTCACTTTGGCTCAGCTTCTTCATTCTTTCTGGAGTTATTTCTCCACTCTTCTCCAATAGCATATTGGGCACCTACTGACCTGGGGAGTTCATCTTTCAGTGCCATATCTTTTTGCCTTTTCATACTGTTCATAGGGTTCCCAAGGCAAGAATACTGAAGTGGTTTGCCATTTCCTTCTCCAGTGGACCACGTTTTGTCAGAACTCTCCACCATGACCCATCTTGGGTGGCCCTACATGGCATGGCTCATAGTTTCATTGAGTTAGACAAGGCTGTGATCCATGTGATCAGTTTGATTAGTTTTCTGTGACAGTGGTTTTCATTCTGTCTGCCCTCTGATGGATAAGGATTGTCTGTTTAGTCAAAGCTATGGTTTTTCCAATAGTCATATATGGATGTCAGAGTTGGACCATAAAGAAGGCTGAGCACCAAGGAATTGATGCTTTTGAACTGTGGTATTGGAGAAGACACTTGAGAGTCCCTTGGGTAGCAAGGAGATCAAACCAGTCAATCTTAAAGGAAATAAACCCTAAATATTCATTGGAAGGACTGATGCTGAAGCTTCAATACTTTGCCCACCTGATGCGAACAGCCAACTCACTGGAAAAGACCCTGATGCTGAGAAAGACTGAAGGCTGGAGGAGAAGGGGGTGACAGAGGATGAGATGAATGGATAGCATCATCAACTCAATGGACATGAGTTTGAGCAAACTCTAGGAGACAGTGAAGGACAGAGAAGCCTGGCATGCAGCAGTCCATGGGGTCACAAAGAGTTGTACACAACTGAGTAACTGAACAACAACAACAACCACATAACTCAGCAATTCAACTTTTAGGTCTGTACAAAAAATAATTGAAAGAACAGTTCTGAAGAGACATTTACATGCACCTCCTTGTTCCATAGCAGCATTATTCACAATAACCAAAAGGTGGGAGCAACTCAAATGTCCACCAGCTGATGAGTGGATAAGATAAAAGGGATGAATGGCTAAACAAACTGGATAAATGAAATAATAGATTAACATACAATAGATTATTACTCAGCCTTTAAAAGAAATCCCGACATATTCTACAACATGGATTAACCTTGAGGATATTATTCTGTGAAATAAGCCAATCACAGAAAGACAAAATATTGCATGATTCCACTTACATGAAACATCTAAACAAACTCAGAAACAAAGTAGAGTATTAATCTCTAGGGGATTGAGGAGGGGAAATTAGTTGTTGTTCAGTGAGTATAAAGTTACAGTTATGCACTAATGAATACATTCTAGAGACCTTCTACACAACAATGTAATACAGTTAACAATACTGCAATGTATAATTAAAATGGTTATGATGGAGGGATTTCCCTGGTGGTCCAGTGGCCAAGACTCCTAGCTCCCAATGCAGGGGTCCTGATCCTTGGTCAGGGAAATAGATCCCATGTGCCACAACTAGTAGTTCACATGTTGCAACTAAAGATGCCACCTGCCACAACCAAGACCCTGTATGGCCAAATAAAAAATGATTACGATGGAAAATATTACATTAGGTGCATATTACCATAATTAAAAATGTTTTTAAAAGAACAAAAAAAATCCGAAAAGGTCTTGAAGGTTTTAGCTGACAATCTATTTAACATTTAAGCAGCTATCAAAAAATAAATGCTACTTCACTGTAGACTGCATTAAAAGGATACCAGATGGGATAGCCGCCTCACTGCTGAGCTGGTCAATCTATCCCTGGGGTCATAAGTTCAGTTATGAGTACCATACTTTGCAAAAAGACAGTGATCTTCCATGCCAGGTCCCAAGGACTGTAATCACAGTTTTCAAAGGACCAGAAATCAAATCAAGACTGTGGCCTATGGAGCTGCTAAAAGATAAAAGACCTGGAGGGTGTGGATACTGCTTTCAGATACATCAAAGAGCAGTTCTCCACACTAAGGACTTTATAATGTACAGATGGACTTCCCCATAAGGCATAACAAGAACAACAGGTAATTACAGACAAGTACAGAGGATTTCCTTTCAAAAAATAAGTTAACAGTTGCCACAGAATTAAGTTTCTCATTTGAGGAGTTGTGTATGTAGATCCTTAATAGAAGATGACTAATATTGAGTTCCTACTATGGAACTGCTACTATTAATTATATTTCACAGACAGTGAAACAGAAGAGTCAAGTATTCACAGTCACAGTCAATAAATGATAGGTCTTGCCTGACTCCAAAGCCATGCTCTTAACCACTAAGCTATTAGTAGCAACCAATGGAATACAGAAGATTTCTATATTGGGAAAGAAGCTGGGCTGATAATTCTTCCAATTTTAAGATTCTACAATTAAGTAAACAAGAGAATGAATGTGAATAAAATAAAGTGAAGAGAGAATGAGTTAAAGTGGACACATTTGTGACTGGATGTGACTACTGGATAGTGAGGTTATGTAACAGGTATGGTGATAAAAAAAACTTAACTGCCCAACTGTCTGTGGCAAAAACCAGAGCAACATAACCACAGGTACTGCCTGTCCGGGAGGAAACAAAAGAGCTAGAACTCCAAGTTGGGCTGAAGGACACCAGTGATATAAGCAGAGGTTCAACCCTGGGAGGCCATAAGACAGACACATGATAAGGTGTAAGAGCAGGGAATGGAAATTCCCTAAAGTAAAAAACTTCCCCAAGGGGAAATGTGAGTAAGGCATCAAAAGCAGCCAGGGCTTGCTTGTAAGGCCCACCTTCAGCAGAACAGTATTTGCACTGTAACAGCAAAGCATCCCTAAGGACATGATGTTTTAAAGGTGAGATTTCTGAGAGTAGAAAAAGCAGGGCAGGTTAAGCAGATTAAAATAACTCATAAAAAAACGTATGTATGTATGATTATGTGTGTATTTATTCAAATTCACTGTCTCACTTGATCCTCACTTCAGCCATCTCTGAGAGATAAAAGTCAACAAGAACAAAAATGGGTTCTAAACTAACCCTGTAGTTCACAGCCCCAAGGGCAGTAACTATTCTCTCCCCCATTAAAAACACAGTAAAAATGTGCTACCTAGGGACAAGCGCACCAACCCCAGTTCTCCATTTATTAAGTATGTGCCTAAGGCAAGTCACTTTACTTCTTATAAAATGGGGATAATAATATGTACCTCACATAAAGCATGGAGGAAGACAAGCAGAGGGAAGAGGGGGAAGAATACGGATGTTGTTTTCCTCCCCTATGTCTTTCGCTGAACAAGCTACCTACCTGTTGGAGCACCAGGATCCCTCATCAGCAAAACTGGACTAACAATGCTTACTGCTTTCAGTGACTTATGAGAATAAAAGAGAATGTGAATGAAAAGCACACCACATGTTGGTTGAACTGAATACACAAATCATGGAGGCCTCTATTCAGAGACTGGGTTTGAAGTTTGCTTTTACTGCTTTTTTATAGTTGTTTGACCCTGAGCAAATAGCAATCACTCTGAGCCTCAGTATCCTCATCTGTAAAATGTGACTGACAACAGTTCCTATGTCACAGAGTGGCTGTGAATTTCAATGTGCCCCCGGTAAACAGTAAGTATTCAATAAGGGAAAGCACAGCTTTTATTGCTTTTTTTCCCCCTCCTCAGCTCAGACTTCCCTGGTGGCTCAGATGGTAAAGCGTCTATCTACAATGTGATCTACCTGGGTTCAATCCCTGGGTTAGGAAGATCTCCTAGAAAAGGAAATGGCAACCCAGTCCAGTACTCTTGCCTTGAAAATCCCATGGACAGAGGAGCTTGGGGCAGGCTACTATCCATGGGGTCGCAAAGAGTCAGGCATGACTGAGCAACTTCACTTTCACTTTCTTTCACTTTCAGTTCAGACACAAGGCTTTTCCTGCACTGATAAAAAAGGCACAGACTCTGACATGCTCTGAACAATGCAGAAAATGAGACCCAGGCTCAGATCTGGGATAAGGAGTCACCTGTACTGATTGCCCAGTCCTCAACCCTCGCCTCAGCACCAGGTGGAGAGCATCCTCATCCTTGCTTGAGGAGCGCTTCTCTGCAAAGGCCAGGAAGGTGTGGGCAGGGGGCACGTAGATCAGGGCTGGGATCCGGTAGGTGACCCCTCGCTTGTCCTCCTGCTGGAACAGAGGGCTGCTGAAGGAGCACGATGTCACTTCTTCCATGACCTCTGCAAAGACAGGAGGGAGCTCAGTGTGTGTCCACATCCAAAGGCTCGCCTGGACACAAGTTCTGCTCTATCATTTATTTCACTTCTGGAGGTCACTGCGGGGCAAAGATGTACTTAAACATTTATTTTTTTTATACAAAAGTAACATCGTGATCTCAATAGCACAAAGCAAGTAATATGCACTCTCATATAACAAGTTTATATTCCAGGCTCTGTGGGAATCCTGTGTAGCCTGCGTCAAGTGTCTCTCCAGAGAGATTCTGTATGTACTTCTGCCGAGCATTCAGAGGTATTACCAGCCCAGATGGTTCCAATAGTCAATTTCCTGGCTTGGAGTTTTTAGGCAATTCAGGCAATATAAATATAAACCCAAATCCATATGAGAGAATGCCTCTGGTTCAGAATTCTCCGGGCAAACTTTTCCCTTCTCTTGGAGCCTAGAATAAGAAGCAATCTTCTTTGTCATCTCTGTCAGTAGTAAGATTTCTTTTTCCTACTCCACTTGATCAGAGGATATAGATTTTCAAGGTATCTGGCTTCATGCAGGGATGTCAGTTCCAACCAGAGTCTAACACAGGTGGGCCTATAGTTTCATTCACTGTAATAGCAGGTATATTAAAGCCCAAGCTTTGAGGTAAGCAAGACCAGCAAACATCTAGGGCAGCTGAGGTCATGTAACGGGGCTAACTTCTCCAGTTTTCAGTTTACTCTTGGTTTTTTGGCCCCTGGGGATTTCTCTTACTTTCTTGGAAATTCAACTATAAAAGGCTTTGTTATACTTATCCATCATTTTACAGGTTAGCTGGCTTGCTGTAATGCTGAAAATGGAAATCTCTAGGTATATTTCTCAGGTATTCAACTTCTCAGAGGCCCCAAAAGGGAAGCCAGACAGATAGAATCAAGCTTAGAATTATTATTTTTTCTCTCACCATTTGTTGTCCAAGCCTTGTCTTCCAAATCATTTGTAAAAATAATCAGGCTGTAAGAATGAGACCCACAAGGCCTTCTTCATTTATTTAATAAATATTTCTGAGTGCCCACTGGAAGTCAAGCTATAAGGTAAGTGCTGAGGAGACAGAAAGGGATCAGAGGTCCCTGCCCACACCCAGGTGAGGGGAACAGACATATATACATTGACAATTACAATATCATGTAGTAATTGCTACTTTAAGAGGTCAACATGAGAGCGTGCAGGAAAACAGAAAAAAAGCAACTGTTCAGATCAAGGCAGCAGTGGAGTTTTGAAAAGCTAATAAGTCAAGTGATCCCCTGTTTCATATTCTTATGCTCTGGGCCTGGGGCATTCAGATAGGCACACACCTTACTTCCTCACCTTCTTCAGCTCTACTCAGACATCATCCAATCAGTGAGGCCTTCCCTGACAACTCCCTTGTCCCTCTCTATCCCCCTTCCCTGCTCTGTTCTCCATGCCACCTATCATCACCCATATGTTACACTTATTTAATATGCTTTACAGAACAGAAGTTCCATAAAGGGCATGTACATGTCTGTTTTATTCACTGCTATGCTTCTACACCTAAAACCCTGCCTGGTAATTCATAGGCTTGACAAATATTCGTTGAATGTTTGAATGAATGGGTGAGTTGGATCTTAAAGGCTGAAAAGTGGGTTAGTCAACTGAAGGGTAAAAAGGAGAAGAGGGGAGGGAGTGGATATGAAAATCCTAAAGATCACAGAAGCACACTGTGAGCTGTGGGGACTCAAGAGTAATCCAGTATGACTACAGTGGAGCGCAAAAGCTGTGAATGAAGATGGCATTGAAGGGGTTGGGGGAGGGCAAATCCTGGGAGGCTTCCATACCTTATTAAGCTGTTTATCCCATGGGTAGGGAGCCACTCAACAGGTTTTGGCAGATGAATGCCAAGATCAAGTACACATTTCAGACCACTCTCTAAGGTAGCCTTCCAGACAATGAACTGA
The DNA here is from genome assembly GCF_014754425.2 of Oryx dammah. Lineage (NCBI taxonomy): Eukaryota > Metazoa > Chordata > Mammalia > Artiodactyla > Bovidae > Oryx > Oryx dammah. The sequence goes on along the minus strand of NW_024070201.1, from coordinate 52,028,460 downwards.
AGGGGAAAGTTGCACTGCTTTGGGCTACAGGTTCCTACTGTCAGTTAAGACAAGTTTGTCATTCGCAGCATATGAGTGATTTCTTTAGCATGTGAATTCACTCAGCATGTGAATAATTCAGTTCACTGGTTTCTAACCTCAAGTGAGAAGAATCACAGCTCACTATCCAAAAGGATGGGGAGGTGGCCTCCTAAGTCCAGAAGAAAAACCTCCCCTCACTCCAATTCTGGATTCTCAACTGTCTTCCTCACACCATACTTGAGCACACTTCTCTCTTAATTCAGGCTCTCCTGCCAGAGGGTCAGGCTGTGTAATGGTTTAGAAAATAAGATTTGGGCCAAGCCAGGACTACATGAACTTGGGCATGTAATTTAACTGCTGGACCCTCGTTTATAAAATTCAGTAGAATGGCTGAAAGAATTGAGGTAAAGAGTGTAAATGGCTGTTACAGAGCCCGTGACACAGTATGAGCTCAATATATGACAGCTGTTATTTTTGGACTGTCAATCACTATATATTCTAGCGTTACTCCTTGAAACCTGTGGAGAAGGAGGAGGAAGACAACCACAATTACAACTACCCTTCTTTAAAGTATTTAGACCCCTCTGCCCCTCTGGGAGAGGTCATATTTTAAATTCTTATAAGGATATGAGTTAATATCAACACTATTAATCATCAGCCAACACAATTATTGGTCAACATCAAAACAGAATGTTTCTGGGTCATAAGAATAAAGCACAGAACAAGCATAGGAATGGGCAGGGAGGACCAGGAAAAAAGAAAGGGACAGGGAGTTGATAGAACACATAAGGAGAAGCACAAGTTTTTACTGTGTGACCTTGCGCTAGTCACTTAATCCAGGTCTTGGATTGCTTGCTTATAAAATGTGAATGACAATAATACTTACCTAAGATGACTGAATGAAGAACCACTCAAAAGTGCTTCATAAACTTTAAGGCATTATGTAAGTAAAAGTATAAATTCAGAAGTCTTCACAATTTCTTTTATGGTTTTACTATCACTGTAACGATTAGTTAACAAATTACTAACTATGCTGAGCATGTTGATGGCAATGGTAACACACGTGGTGGCTGTGGCATCAATACCCAAACTATTTCACACAAACCATGTGCCAGGAGCTAGGGACAGAGGAAAATCAGATATAGTTCTTTTGCTTTTGAACTGTGCTTTGAACTGTGGGTTGGAGAAGACTCTTGAGAGTCCCTTGGACTGCAAGGAGATCCAACCAGTCAATCCTAAAGGAAATCAGTCCTGAATATTCATTGGAAGGACTAATGCTGAAGCTGAAATTCCTATACTTTGGCCACCTGATGCGAAGAACTGACTCATTGGAAAAGAACCTAATGCTGGGAAAGACTGAAGGCGGGAGAAGAGGACAACAGAGGATGAGATGGTTGGATGGCATCACCGACTTGATGGACATGAGTTTGACCAAACTCTAGGGGTTGGTGATGGACAGGAAAGCCTTGCCTGCTGCAGTCCATGGGGTCGCAAAGAGTGGGACAAAACTGAACTGACTAGAGTTGTTCATTTCAGCAGAGAACTCAACATTATTAACTATTGCTCCATATAATCACCTTTCAATCAAGATTTCCCTGCTCTCTTATTGGGAAGTATAGTGTAACAGGGACTTTAAGACTGACTTGGCTTTGACACTTACCAGCAAATCCAATTTACCACTGAGTCTCAGTTTCCTCACTTGCAAGGGAGATAATGCCACCTATTTCTCAAGCCTGAAGAACAATGTAATTCCACAGACTCCAATTAATCTAGTGCAGCAAGCAGCTTCCAGTGAACCCCAAGGAAGACCTCCCTATTTTATTCATGCCTAACAACTAATACTTAAGGAGCACTCATCATATGTTAGGTCTTTGAAGATCCTATGGTCCAAACTCCTCTCATGGTATACAATGGGATTCTCAGACCCACAGAGGGGAATAAACTCCTCTAAGGCCACTCAGTGAGTCAGTAACAAAACCTGGACCAAGGCCCAGGACTCATATAAGTTTTAGTTCTGGGCTATATGAAGCCTGTAGTCCCTCTCTAGTAAGAAGAGTTTTCCCAGTCTCAGTTCCCTTCCATCTCAAAACAAGTTAGGCTTCAGTTGAAGGAAAACAAAAACAGAGCTAGCCAAGAATACCTTCTGGTTGTGTCTGAGAGATTAGCCCATTGGGGTGTCTCTGACCCAATAGACTGGATTTCCTAAACCCAGAGTGCTGCCGAACCTGTCAGCACAGTCACTTCGCCTCACGTTTCGGGAGGCCCTCCAGTCTTCCAGCCACACTCACCTGCGCGGAACCCCGGCTCCTCCATTTCTCTCCGGCCGATTTGGGAGCTGGGTCAAGCACTCACGTCTCCGACACTGAAGCCCTGGGAAATGATCAAGCCCGGGGAGACAGGGGCAGGAGAGAAACTGCGGACACGGACACAAACCACGAAAAGTGAAGAAACACGGCGACAGAGACTTCGAGAGGCTGGCGGCGGGGCTGACACATTCGGGAAGCCGAGAAGAGCTGGTAAGATAGGAAGTCCAAGAAGCTCGGAAGCTGCAACCCGCCGGCGGTTGGGACCGGCAGTTGGCTGCGGCCTGGAGTCAGCCCCGCCCCCTCGGGGGCCGGCGCAGCCAAGGCCCCGGCCCTCCCTCCCCCGCCCAGTCCCTTAGCGGTCCAATCTGGTTCATTCCTCCTCTTTCTGGCCCCCAGTTCCGGCCCAGCGGTGGCTTGGAACTTGCCCCTCCCTCTCCCAGCACCCGACACCACCCGCTCCAGCTCAGGCCCAAGTTTAGTCTCCAACTGCTGCAAAGCTCCCTGGCTGCGACCCTCACCCTTCCATTCCGCCCACCTCCGTCTTCGGTCCCTTTTCCCCATGCCCTCCCCTATTGGTTGCCGGTCTGTTGATAGACATCACCGCCTAAAACTTCCCTAGACAACTTGGGAGTCGAGCGAGAAAGTTCCGGATCTCAAAGGGGACGCCACTAAAAGGTCCAGCGGTCCAAAGCATTGGGCAACCGACCCCTGACTGAAAAAAGTGAAGTCGCTTAGTCGTGTCCACTCTTTGCGACCCCATGGACACCAGGCTCCTCCGTCCATGGGATTTTCTAGGCAAGAGTACTGTAATGGGTTGCCATTTCCTTCTCCAGGGAACTTCCCGACCCAGGGATCGAACCCAGGTCTCCCACATTATAGACAGACGCTTTCCGTCTGAGCCACCACTTGATCTTAGCTAAAAGGCCAAGAAGCTTAGGAAAATATAAATTATATTTATATGTGTTATATATGTGTGTGTCTGTGTGTGCATGTACATATATTTTGAGTAACTGATAGTAAATTACAACCGCTGAACAAGTTAAAAGCCCATGTGTCCTTGTAGATGTGCACAATTGAATAAATAGAGAAGAAAGGACAGCCTTTCCTATAGTAAGATTCTAATTAATGAATGTAGACCATGCACAATCTGTTTGAACGCAGTATGGTTTATGCTAAATACCTGCTTTCCTTCTGAGTCTGGAATTTTGAAACATGCCAGGCAGAGTGCCCAGGTAACCTGCCCCAGTAAAAACTGTGAGTGCCGAGTTTCTAATGGGTAGGTTCTCTAGACAGAGACTAGGTTCACATGCTGCTTTGGTGATGTTGGGGAAAGTGTGCCTAGTGTGATCCTTCATGAGAGGGAGTGGGCATAAGAAAGCCTATGCAAGGATTTTTTCAGACACAGCCGGCAGTCTTCTCATGATCCGGTATGTGTCCTTATTACGTTGCTGAAATCAATGTTAGCCCTGAGTACACCTCTATGCCTAGTCCTCTGAGTACTTCTGATGCTGAGCAGGGCCCTATGGGGCTTCTAGGAATGGAGGTCTTTTTGTCCCCCATTTCTTATAAATAAGACTCCAGCCTCCATGGCCTGAGTTCCAAACGGCAGCACTGTTACTAATTAAACGTGGAACAGCCAGGAAACCACCTGAAGCAAGAATAAAGGGACCAAAGAGACTCATCAAGATTAGGAGACTGGACCACCTAAGACCCTGATAAAGAAAGCTGAGCGCTGAAGAACTGATGCTTTTGAACTGTGGTGTTGGAGAAGACTCTTGAGAATCCCTTGGACTGCAAGGAGATCCAACCAGTCCATCCTAAAGGAGATCAGTCCTGAGTGTTCATTGGAAGGACTGATGTTGAAGCTGAAACTCCAATACTTTGGCCACCTGATGCGAAAAGCTGACTCACTGGATGCTGGGAAAGATTGAGGGCAGGAGGTGAAGGAGACGACAGAGGATGAGATGGTTGGATGGCATCACCGACTCAATGGAAATGGGTTTGGGCAGACTCCAGGAGTTGGTGATGGACACGGAGGCCTGGCATGCTGCGGTTCATGGGGTCACAGGGAGCCGGACACAACTGAGTGACTGAACTGAACTGAACTGAAGACCCTGAAAGTGTAGTCCCTCAGTTGTCACCACCTTTGGGAACATGTGGATGGTAGCCGGCCAGGCTCCCCTATCCATGGGACTTTCCAGGCAAGAATAGTGGAGTGGGTTGCCATTTCTTCCAGGGGATCTTCTGGACTCAGTAATCAAACTCAGGCCTCCTCCACTGGGGGCAGATTCTTTACCATCTGAGCCACCAGGGAATCCCACCTAAGACCCTGCACATACCCTAATCTTGTCAGCAATTCTACCCTTTTGAAACTTTGCAGAACAAAGAATACAAGACTAGTACTGCCTCAATCCTTATCACATACTCCTTCCTGACTATGTAACCTCTAGCTAGGAAATCAAGAGATACTTGGGGTAACAGGCAAATTTGGCCTTGGAGTACAAAATGAAGCAGGGCAAAGGCTTAACAGAGTTTTGCCAAGAGAACGCACTGGTCATAGCAAACACCATCTTCCAACAACACAAAAGAAGACTCTACACATGGACATCACCAGATGGTCAATACTGAAATCAGATTGATTATATTCTTTGCAGCCAAAGATGGAGCTCTATACAGTCAGCAAAAACAAGACTGGGAGTTGACTGTGGCTCAGATCATGAACTTCTTATTGCCAAATTCAACTTTAAAAAGTAGGGAAAGTCACTAGATCATTAAGGTATGACCTAAATCAAATCCCTTATGCTTATACAGTGGAAGTGAGAAATAGATTCAAAGGATTAGATCTGATAGACAGAATGCCTGAAGAACTATGGACAGAGGTTCATGACATTCTACAGGAGGCAGTGATCAAGACTATCCCCAAGAAAAAGAAATGCAAAATGGCAAAATGGTTGTCTGAGAAGGCCTTAAAAAAATCTGAGAAAAGAAGAGAAGCTAAAGGTAAAGGAGAAAAGGAAAGATATACCCATTTGAATGCAGAGTTCCAAACAGTAACAAGGAGAGATAAGAAAGCCTTCCTCAGTCATCAATGCAAAGAAATAGAGGAAAACAATAGAATGGGAAAGACTACAGATCTCTTCAAGAAAATTCGAGATACCAAGGGAACATTTCATGCAAAGATGGGCACAATAAAGGACAGAAATGATATGGACCTAACAGAAGCAGATGTTAAGAGGTGGCAATACACAGAACTATACAAAAAAGATCTTCATGACCCAGATAACCACAATGGTGTGATAACTCACCTAGAGCCAGACAACTTGGAATGGAAAATCAAGTGGGCCTTACGAAGCATCACTACAAAGCTAGTGGAGGTGGTGGAATTCCAGCTGAGGTATTTCAAATCCTAAAAGATGATGCTGTGAAAGTGCTGCACTCAATATGCCAGCAAATTTGGAAAACTCAGCAGTGGCCACAGGACTGGAAATGGTCAGTTTTCATTCCAATCCCAAAGAAAGGCAATGCTAAGGAATGTTCAAACTACTGCAAATTGCACTCATCTCACACACTAGCAAAGTAATGCTCAAAATTCTCCGAGCCAGGCGTCAATAGTACGTGAACATGAACTTCCAGATGTTCAAGCTGGATCTAGAAAAGGCAGAGGAACCAGAGACGAAATGGCCAACATCCATCGGATCATTGAAAAGGCAAGGGAATACCAGAATAACATCTATTTCTGCTTTATTGATTACGCCAGTCTTTGACTGTGTAGATCACAGCAAACTGTGGAAAATTCTTTGAGATGGGAATATCAGACCACCTTACCTGCCTCCTGATAAATCTGTATGTAGGTCAAGAAGCAACAGCTAGAACCGACATGGAACAACAGACTGGTTTCAAATTGGGAAATGAGTACATCAAGGCTGTATATTGTCATGCTTATTTAACTTATATGCAGAGTACTTCATGCGAATTGCTGGGCTGGATGAAGCACAAGCTGGAATCAAGATTTCTGGGAGAAATATCAATAACCTCAGGTATGCAAATGACACCACTCATTGCAGAAAGTGAAGAGGAACTAAAGAGGGTCTTGATGAAAGTGAGAGGAGAGTGAAAAAGCTGGCTTAAAACTCAACATTCAGAAAACGAAGATCATGGCATCCAGTTCCCTCACTTCATGGCAAATAGATGGGAAACAATGGAAACAGTGAGAGACTTTATTTGGGGGGGTTTCCAAAATCACTGCAGATGGTGACTGCAACCATGAAATTAAAAGACACTTGCTCCTTGGAAGAAAAGCTATGACCAAACTAGACCGTATATTAGAAAGCAGAGACATTACTTTGCCAACAAAGGTCCGTATAGTCAAAGCTAATGTTTTTCCCGTAGGCATGTATAGATGTGTGAGTTGGACTATAATGAAAGCTGAGCACTGAAGAATTGATGCTTTTGAACTGTGGTGTTGGAGAAGACTCTTGAGAGTACCTCGGACAGCAAGGAGATCCAACCAGTCCGTCCTAAAGGAGATCATTCCTGAGTGTTCGTTGGAAGGAGTGATTTTGAAGCTGAAACTCCAATACTTTGGCCACCTGATGCAAAGAACTGACTCACTGGAAAAGACCCTGATGCCGAGAAAGATTGAAGACGGGAGGAGAAGGGGACAACAGAGGATGAGATGGTTGGATGGCATTACCAACTCAGTGGACATGAGTTTGAGTAAGCTCCAGGAGTTGGTGATGGACAGGGAAGCCTGGTATGTTGCAATCCGTGGGGTCACAAAGACAGACACGACTGAATGACTGAACTGAACTGAGCCAGGTGGCTCTGACCACAGTTCAATTCTTTAACCTACTGAGAAATCTTACCAGAAACATCAGGTGTACTTTCAACTCCTATAGTCTCATGCCAAACATCACAATCTCTGGACATGTGTCCCTCACCCTCATTCTTGTAGCTCATCATTCTGTGGAATGGACAGATGTCACCTGACTGGTGATATGGACAAATGGGACAGGTTGGACTAACTGTCATCAGGCAGTCTTTCCTAAAATAAGAAGTTTTCAATGATTCTAAATGAACTGGGGACTTCCTGGTGGTCCAGTGGTTAAGAATCTGCCTTCTAATCCAGGGGACACAAGTTCGATCCCTGGTCTGGAAAGATTCCACATGCTGCAGAGTGACTAAGCCCATGCCAAACTACTGAAGCTGGAGCGCCCTAGAGCCCATGCTTCTCAACAAGAGGAGCTACCATAATGAGAAGTCCGTGCACCACAACTAGAGAATAGCCCTCACTTGGAGCAACTAGAGAAAGCTTCAGTTCAGTTCAGTTCATTGGCTCAGTCGTGTCCGACTCTTTGTGACCCCATGAATTGCAGCATGCCAGGCCTCCCTGTCCATCACCAACTCCTGGGGTTTACTCAAACTCATGTCCATCGAGTTGGTGATGCCATCCAGCCATCTCATCCTCTGTCGTCCCCTTTTCCTCCTGCCCCCAATCCCTCCCAGCATCAGAGTCTTTTCCAATGAGTCAACTCTTCGCATGAGGTGGCCAAAGTACTGGAGTTTCAGCTTTAGCATCATTCGCAGCAACAAAGATCCAGCGCAACCAAAAACAAAATTTTTAAAGATTAAAATAAATGAATGAACTGGGAACCCAGAGGCCTACCAGGTGCCAAGAGGTTACATTACAGACACTGTCAATCTGTGTTCCCTGAATGATGTAGGTCCCACTTGGGAGGCCCCAACAATTAGAGACATCATATATGTCCCCAGGACTGTACTTCCTATGTGGGAGCCAGGCATGAACTTGCCTTCCTCCCTGAAAACATGGTGTCTTGAACCATAGGATCATGAACAACCTTCAAGTGTTTAAAGACATACCACCAGCAGATCAGGTAACCTTCAGGTGCCTGTGGATATGGCTCCAAAATGAGGCTTCCCTTGGTTACACAGGGGAACTTCCTGGAGGGGTGCCCTGCTCATTTATGCACTTCTGCAGGAGGTTAAGGCACTGGCACCCCACTCCAGTACTCTTGCCTGGAAAATCCCATGGACAGAGGAGCCTGGTGGGCTGCAGTCCATGGGGTCATGAAGAGTCGGACATGACTGAGCAACTTCACTTCACTTTTCACTTTCATGCATTGGAGAAGGAAATAGCAACCCACTCCAGTGTTCTTGCCTGGAGAATCCCAGGGACCAGGGAGCCTGGTGTGTGCCGTCTATGGGGTCGCACAGAGTCGGAGATGACTGAAGCGACGCAGCAGCAGTAGCAGCAGCAGCAGGAGGTTATCTCTATCATGAGAGTCATCCTATTGGAAATGTTGATATGAAATTCATTCCCAACTTCAGCTGAAGTCATCAGTAATACACCTCAGCCCTGGAAAGTGTTCAAGTGAACCTCAACTCACTGGCCACTGTGGTTATGAATTATAGAATTGCTCTTCTTTGTAGGCCAAGATAGAGTCTGCCATGGCTAATATAACCTACTGTACTTGGATGAATGCCACAGGCAAGGGACAAAGGTCAATAACAGAAACTGGAGCATACCACCTGGTCTCCAAGGTAGATCATAATGGCTTATGATGGTTGTTTTGGTGGTTGTTTTTCCAGCTTGTTGGGTCCAGGCCCTTGGGTGTGGTTGAGGCCATTTCTGCAGATTGGTCTCATCCTGTTGCTTGGATGTATACTCAGATAGTATCCTTAATTAAATGCTGTATGAGACCGTTAGAATAGATTTGGTTCCATCTCTATCAGATTAATTAGAGTGACCGATGAGATTGGCAAACTCACAAAATTTATCAGAAACCATCTGTACAACGTATAATAGAGTTTGGAAGAGAAATAACTGTTTAGCACGGCGGCCTGGGAGGTCTTCATACAGAAGATTTCATTTTGATATGAGCTATGAATGAAGAGTCAGACCAAGTGTGCCTATTTTACAGATGAGGGACCTGAGGCACAGAAGTTAAGTAACTTGGGACTTCCCCGGTAGTCCAGTGGTCTGCCCGGCAATGCAGGGGATATGAGTTTGATCCTTGGTCCAGGAAGATCCCACATCCTGCAGAGCAACTAAGCCTGTGAGCCACGACTACTGAGCCAGCACTCTAGAGACCATAAGCTGGAACTACTGAGCCTGCTTGCTGCAGCTCCTGAAGACTGCACACCCTAGAGCCCATGCTCTGCAACAAGAGAACCATGGCAAATAAGAAGCGCATGCACCAAAACAGAGAGCCCGTGCGCCACAACGAAGAGCCTGTAGAGCGGGAAAAAAAAAAAAAAAAGGTTAAATAACTTGCCAAGCTTACTCAGCTAGGAAGTGAAAAGTCAGGATTGGAGTCAAGTCACCTCCAAATACAAAGATTGCTACTAAACTTCACTGCTTCAGGCATTAAACTGAGACCACTAAAGAATTGAGAGAGATTTGGCATTAGCTTTAGGTATTTTTCTAAAGTTGACCTAATGATCCAGAGTTGGTGATTATGTGTTTAGAGACGTCTGGTGAAAAGCCCTCGGACTTTGTATGAGCCAGTCTTTAAAAATGAAATATTTCAGATAAATAATAATGTTTAAAGAATAATAAAATGAATAACCATGAACCCACTTCCACCTTAAAAAATTTGTAACACTGACATAACTGAAGTCTCTTGGAAACTTAATCATACCCTACTTCCTGCATTCCCAGAAGTGACTAACAATCCTGAATTTGCTATTTACTCTTGTTGTGCATTTTCTTCACACATGCATCCATTAACAATATATGATAGTATTATTTTACATGTTTTTAAACTTTATATATGGCATTTGGTTGAGGATTCCCAAGATTCAGATTCATCCAGAGATTGTTAAAACTATTGCCAAAATCTTTGCTCTCTGTACACTAATGCCAAACAGAAATACAGAGACAAGAGTTAGGGAGGAGAAACAAAGAGTGGCTTTATTACTTTGCCAAGCAAAAGTGGCTGTCACCTCAAGAATTCTAACCCCCTCCCTGGTGAGTTCAGTTCAGTTAAGTCACTTGGTCGTGTCTGACTCTGTGATCCCATGGACTGCAGCAGGCAAAGCTTCCCTGTCTATCACCAACCCCCAGAGTTTGGTCAAACTCTTGTCCATTGAGTCGGTAACACCATCCAACCATCTCATCCTCTGTTGTCCCCTTCTCATGCAAAGAGTTGACTCATTGGAAAAGACTCTGCTGCTGGGAGGGATTGGGGGCAGGAGAAGGGGACGACCGAGGATGAGATGGATTGCATCACTGACTCGATGGACGCGAGTCTGAGTGAACTCTGTGAGTTGGTGATGAACAGGGAGGCCTGGTGTGCGGCCATTCATGGGGTCGCAGTCGGACACGACTGAGCAACTGAGTTGAACTGAACTGTTTTTCTGGAACTCTCTTGCTTTTTCAATGATAGCAAACCCAGCAGTTAGTGGGATTTAAGGAACCTAGAACAGTTTGAGATAGTTATTCTGGGCCACTTTCCTTTGAGAGGAAGGCTCCAGGGGTGCCTCTTTTCCAAAAGTCATGATCTAGGACTATGTCAAATCAACAAGAAAATCTAGGTAGCTAAATCAGAATTAAATGTGAATATTCTAGGCCTCCTTTCAGTTAAGCTGGCACCCAGAGGATGTAGCAACCAGGTTGGCCTGTAAATGCTGTTTAGACAAAGAAAACATGCCTAGCCAAGGTCATGGCATATATTAAAATTTCAAAATAAATCTATACAACAATCTTCAATCCCTCTCATTCTTATCATTACTCAGTAAGCTGCTATAATAGTTAATTGTAAGGTCAACCTGCCTTGGACAGATACTTGTGTCAACTTAACTGGACAATCCCCAGGTATTACATTATTCTGGGTATGTCTGAGGGTGTTTCTGGATGAGATTTCTATTTGAGTCAATAAAGCAGACTTTCCTCTCCAGTGTAGGTGGGCCTTATTCAATCTGTTGGAGGCCTGAATAGAATAAAAGTCAAGGTAAGGGAGAATTCACTGTCTCTGCCTGACTGCTTTCAAGCTAGGTAAGTCTTCTGCTTCTGGAATGGAACTCATACCACTGGTTTCCATCAAGGGCCCAATGAGTCAGTAGCTTTGCTTCAGGCAGCCAGTTGGGGAATACCTTTCCTCCGAAGGAGTAGCTGTCCCCCTTTTCATGTTAAGACTAAGATGTGATGGGGCTGGCTGCATCCCAGAATATGCCATTTCCTCTTGGCTAGGGGACTGCTGGGCTCCTTCTGTTAGTTGTCAAGTCTGAGTTAATACGGCCCCAAATGGGCTCTTAGACCGGAGTTAAGAGGCTTCCATGGGTCAGATATTTAGTTTCAGCAACAGCTCTGTAGTAGCCTAACAGTTGTCCACCTTTTAAAAGATGTACTTGGCACCTGAAAAGTATACTATCGTATTGGGAAATGGCCTGAGTACTCCAGCTGTCACCAAGTTTCCAACTGAAACTGTGGTTTTCCTTTCTTTCTTCTTAGGAGTCTCTATTATTTTTGTTAGACTACCCAAGAGGAGACAGGGGTCACTTCCCTCTATGCAGCGGTAGTCCTAGAATGGGAGACTTAAGAGCATTCACAGTTCAGTCAAACGTACATTTGATCTCAATAACACTTTGAGGCAAAATTGATAAAGTTAGTACGTTGAATCTGTTTAGAGGCTTCCCCTACAGCTCATTTTAATTTTCCCTTCCCATTGCAAACTGTGTCCAAACCTGTCAGTGGATATGTGCTAAGTCGCTTCAGTCGTGTCTGACTCTTAGTGACCCTGTGGACTCTAGCCCATCAGGTTCCTCTGTCCATGGAATTTTCCAGGCAAGAATACTGGAGTGGGTTGTCATTCCCTCCTCCAGATGATCTTCCCAACTCAAGGATTGAACCCACGTCTCTTACATCTCCTGCATTGGCTGACAAGTTCTTTACCACTAGCACCACCTGCGAAGTCCCAAACCTCACAAGCTGAATTCCGGTACTTTCCTCCCATCACAGGAACCCAAACCATGTAGTTTAAAATAGGTCACAGCCAACTGAGAGACTATGCTTTCTCCCATCCAGGAGTGTGGGGACATCACAGGAGTGAGAGAGGCTAACCTACAGTGACACCACTTATTTCAGCTTTGGGGAAGCCATTACTCATCAGTCAGCCATACTGCCTTCAACTGGGGCCACAGACTTGCTTGTCTCATTGTCAAAACATCCTTTCATTCTCCTGCTCTGAAAACTGAGCTACAACCAGTCAGACAGTGTGTTTCAATCTCACCTCTTGTTGCTTAGCCTCAAAACATTCATTAACATGTAGGACAACGAGAGGCCCTTATTCCCCTCCTCACATGGCAGCAGTTGCTACCAGGCCCCCGGTTATCCTCTCATATCACTTGGCCCATGACCTTCCTCTTCTGGAAAGCCTTGTCTGTCAGGATCCCATCCTTGTTACCAAACTGTCAACAGTAGCCCATGAAAGGTTTCAAATTTTATCCTCCTTGCTAACAAGTTAACTTACTTTTTTCATGAAGACTGGCAGATGACATGAGACTTCTGGATCAGAGACAAAGAACTTTATTACTTATAATGCAGCAAACAGCAATGGACAGGTTTGTGCTAGTTCCCCATTCCCCTTCCCCAACAAAACTGACACAGGTAGGCCTAGATGGGTGCCTACATGTGCAGTAGGTTGTATCATAAGAAAAGAACCCAGAGCTTGGGGGGAGTCAACACTTTAGTGAACAGTAAGCAAACCTGCTCCGGGAGAGATATTACCTCCTCTCCCAAGGCTGCTCACTACCTAGAGAACACTGAGATTTGGCCCAGAAGAAGTGGCCGAGGTCTTTGCATTTACACGAAGAACTTGCAGGGATGTGCTCATGGCTTGTGGCAGACTGCCTTTCCCAACACTCATTCCCCAGGGGGTCACCTTTGACAGCATTATACACAAAATCCAGGGCAATAAGAGCCTGGATACTGAATACTATTTGATATTAATGAATTGTTTCCCAGAGCAGTTTGTCAGTCACAGGGAAATCTCCCCCAAAGAGCCAAAGCTCCCTTACAGAAGCCAAGATCCACTGCAAAAAATTTGGAGTTTTACTGTTGTCTCCGAATGGATCTAAGAGTGGCATGATAAGAAGCAGGAGGGAGCTGGCTGCAAGACAATCCAACATCTGCCATCCCTCCTCACCCAAGCAAACCAAAGTTTCTAACAATTCACCTGGTTTTTGTTCACAGAAGTAGGGAATTTCCCTCTTTTCACTCTTGTGTAGATGTGTGTCTCTGTAACTGCTGTCTGAAAAGAAGTGAAATCTGCTGGCCACCAGGGAAGAGTATTAGTGTCCGTGGTTACAATGTAGCAAATCTGAAGCTGATTGCCAGATTAGTCAGAAATCCTCCTGCTCAGAGGAAAGTGAGCACCAACGCATACCTTCTGAGCAACTGTCTTTAAACCTACTTCCCAGTACTAGGAGCTTACAACCACCTCCCCAATGTTCATTAGCAGGCAATAGTAAGTACATTCAAAACATTCTGAGAAGGGGGTCACAGAGAACACCAGACTGTCATAAAAGTTCTATGGCATATAAAAAAAAGCTAATTCTTGAAGTATCTGTGGATAGCAGAGGAGTCACCTGAGCAAATGTGCTTTCGGGATGGATTGTTAAGTAATAACATTAGAGGCTGTCTGTGGGGACAGGGCACATTTTATTAAAAAAATTGTGATATTATTAACAGAGCTTCCCTGGTAGCTCAGCTGGCAAAGCCATCTGCAATGCAGGAGACCCTCTGCTGGAAAAGGCATAGGCTACCCACTCCAGTATTCCTGGGCTTCCCTGGTGGCTTCGCTGGTAAAGAATCCACCTGCAATGTAAGACACCTGGGTTTGTTCCCTGGGTTGGGAAGATTCCCGGGAGAAGGGAACTGCTACCCACTCCAGTATTCTGGCCTGGAGAATTCCATGGACTATATAGTCTATGGGGTTGCGAAGAGTTGGACAAGACTGAGTCACTTTCACTTTTCATTATTAGTAGAAGCTTCCCCAGATATTATAACTTTCATCAGGGAGAGAAGGTTTGGGTCAAGGGAAGCCAGGGGTGGTGATAAGAGAGTTGGTGTTAGAAAGCTCTAAATTGAGTAGGAACTTGGACCCAGAGAAAAATACAACTGTGGGTAGTCCAAGGAACTTTCGCATTTTCTTTCATTCCCTAAGGCTGTTCTGAAGCAAAAAGACTGTTTCTAAAAATATATGAAGCACCAATTGTCAAATACACGTTAGCAGCTCAAATTTGCAAATAATGAAAAACACAGCTGTCTCCCCACTCTTCTTAGCAGTATTATCCTAGAATACCACAACTGGATAGATGAGGGGTAGGTGTGCATGGCTAGGCTGCTAACCCATTTCTTTATTTATTAAATCAATACTGTCTCAACTGGTTACGGACTCAGGGGAACACCTTAAGACATCCACACAGCCTAAGAAATCTCAAAGTAGGGTTTAAGGGCAGATTTAAGGGATAACAGCATTCATATTCTTTGTATATAGGCATCTCTAGGCAGTAAGGAACCTTCATAATCTCAAAGGGTACACTGTCTGAAAACTCTTTTGAAGGGTTCTTCTAGTCCTAGAGAAGAAATGAGATTTTCCCAAGGTCACAAATTAAAATACAGCTGAAAACCCAGGTCTCTTGTCTATCACTCAAGGATATCTCTTTTTCTCCCCTTCTCCCAAACTGACTTCTCCCTTGGGATAGTGAAAAACCAGAAGAAAACAAACATACCAATTAATAAAGAAATATCACAGTTAAATTAAAACCATTTCTACCATGGAATATTATGCAACTATTAAAAATGCATTTGACCCATGTATACTGACAAGGAAAGTACCTAAGAAATATCAAGTTAAAAAAAACAATGTAATTCAATTTTTGTAGGAAAAAAAAAAAAAAAAGAAAATACATGTTCATATATGGAAAGAAAATGGTACAGCTGGTATGAAAGAATTCCAAGGAATCATCATGGAGAGGGTTATTCCCTAATAGTAACTCCTTCCTTATAAAAATATGATTATCTGATTATACTTTCAAAAGCTTCAAGTGGCTGACAGAATAGAATTACCACTTGGCGGGTGGGGAGAAGAAACTAGGAGAGAATCACAAGGCCTACCCAAGGTTCATGGAAATACAGAATCCAAGGCTTCAACTTCCTATCTAGTGATACCCACGATCTTCTACTGAAGTGAAGTGAAGTCACTCAGCTATGTCCGACTCTGCGACCCCATAGACTATAGCCTACCAGGCTCCTCTGTCCATGGGATTTTCCAGGCAAGAGTACTGGAGTGGGGTGCCATTTCCTTCTCCAGAGGATCTTCCCGACCCAGGAATTGAACCCGGGTCTCCCACGTTGTAGGCAGACGCTTTACCGTCTGAGCCACATCTTCTACTGTGTGAGCTAAATAGGGCAACATTCCCAAGTCAAAGAGGAAGATGTGATAACTGGGGTTTCTTATAAACTGATTATAGTATTAGGTACTAGGCTCAGCTGGAACTGTACTTACAAGGTGAGAAGGACAATATTCCTATAGGACACAGGACCTGGGCAACTCCCAGTTCTTCTCTGACCCTAGTGTGAAAATACTAGAAAAGATGCTGCTCACAACTCTGGAGCCAGATACAACAGGTTTAAATCCCAGCTCTATTGTTAGCTGTGTGGACACAAATTAACCACTTTTTGTGTCTCTGTTTCCTCTCCTATAAAATGGGGATAATAAAGAGTACCTACTTTCTTAGGGCAGCTGGGAGCACTAGTGAGTTAATACACATACAGAACATGGAATGCTACCTGGCACAAAGTAAGTACTGAGTGTCATTACTGTCATCACTGGAAAGCGAGCAGTTCTTCACCTCCAGGTTCTCAGGGGCCTCTGGCTGAACAGAAACAAAGGAAACCTATGTAGTAACACTGCCAACAGGCACTGCTCTGTTCCTTCCATCAAGACCATGACTCCATGTTTCAGATCTTCTTTCCTTTTATTGAAAAAAATTTTAGAAAATGGCAGTTAATAAAGGGCACAAACAAATCAACAGGGATATACCAGTGGAAAACATAGACAACATAAAACTAAAAATGCCATTGGCTTCTTTAATTGGTTAAAAGCACAAAACGTAACAGGCAGAAAGTCTCTCTTAAACAAATTAAAGAGCTATGTTTTTTTCCCCAATTCTCCCCAAGTCAGATATATACACACCCACAAAAATGGTGTGTGAAAGGAAACTGTCATACACAAGAAGTTGTATCCTGAATTAAGGGAAACAGCTGTTGAAACAGAAATTAACATAACAAGGTCAGCAACAGGTTAACAATTCTAAAAACTGAGTCTTCAAATGCTGCATGGCACAAAGCTATACTCTATAAAGTACTGCTAGGTATGAAGGAGGAAGTCTGTACGGTTTTTAGCAAAAATGCTTTTCCAGAAAAGCAAATCAAAACAATGCAATCAGCAGACCAAAGAGGCTATAGCTAGATATCAGAGCTACAACTTCTCATATCTGAGCTAGAAGTTTCTACTTATCCAGAATGGACTAAAATTTCAAGACAAAACAGGGACATTTTTAACATTTCTTACTTTATCCATATTAAGTTCTCTGTTTCTTTCTCCCTCACCCCTTAATTTGGCAAGATCCAGCCAAAAAGACGGCTGCTTTTAGAAGCAGCTATTTTATTTTTCTTTCTGTGGCAAGACTGTCATGGAGTCTTGATATCTCAGGCTCATATGCGTCCATGACCAGAGTCCCGCTGTGATCAAAAAACTTAGCAATGGACTTGGTGAACTCAGCTTCCCGTTGCTGCTTCGTTCTTCCACTGATGAAGGTCAGTTTCAGAGTGTATTTATCATCGAACCTGAGCAAAGATACAAACCAAAAACCAAACACAGACATTCAGCCAGTAACAACAGAGCACCAAGAGTTTTTGAATAGCACTGAGCAGGCTACTGGTGATGTAGGGAACATACAGCATTATCCTTTCAAAAAAATAAAATTAGGGGATGTTCAGGAAAAAAAAATCTGATTTGTAGGTGCTGCTATGTCCCCCCTGATTTAAGTACTATTTGCCTCCTTTACCTTGTCATAGACTGCTAAATCACATGGACTATCTTCTTGCACTTCTGCCCTTTACTTTGCTGTTATGGTAGAAGGGTATTGCCACTAGACACTACTCTCCAGTCTTACCTGATTAGGTCCCATTTCTTAATACTATACTTGGGCATAAACTTTTCTGGGAAAACCTTCCCAAACTGAGTTAGATGTCTTGCCTTTGTCATACATACACCATCCATCAGTCACCCCAAACACTCAGTGCCCATCATCTGCTAGGTCTAATGATAGGCTCCTGTGCTGTCAATGAAATTATCTATTGAAACGATAATAACGTATTTGTGTTCTTTACTAGTTTCAGGGACTTTTGAGGGGAAAGATTTTGTCTTGTTTTCTATTCTTAGCCTGGCACTTGCTAGGTAATCAAATCATGATGAATAAATGAAGAACCCTTGCTTTCACAGATGTTCCCCAATTCCAGGCTGCTGGGTTCTTGCTCCCTCTAATCAACCTAGCTTCAGGTTCTATCCTGATCCCAGACCAGCAGTATCTTTTACTCCATGAATTCCAGAGATCCCTTTTAGCTACACCTTAAGGTATCCTGAAGGCCTTTACTATCTCCATTCATTCAAGAGGGTTTATGACATCAACCCCTGGCAGGCCAATGTTCCTCCCCTGCCATCCCTACCTGTTTCTGTCTCCATTTAATTAAGGCATATTCAGTGGATTGTCAGGTTGATATTACCTTTAAAGGAAGCACATGCTTGAGCCTCAGATTTTTTCCTGCATATTTAAAAGAGGCAAAGTCCCACCCACTTTATAGGATCATTGTTATAACAGTGCCTATCATTAACCAGTGCTCAAAAAAAAAAAAATCATTGCTCGATAATTTGTTGTCTAGCCAGTTACTTTCAACCTGGATAGATGGAAGAAAAGGTCCTTGAATACTTTCAACACCTCAAAAAACTTTTTCAAGCTCTGCTCAACTGCTTCTAATTGATATCACAGTAATTTTTGGACTTTTGAGCCCAGTTCCATGGCTCTGATGGCAGGACACAATCTAATCTAATCTAATCTAATCTAATAGTTACTCATTAATTCAACAAATATTTATTCAGGACCAACCAGTATTCAGGACTAGGCAGTATTGGATGCTAAGGATATACATCAATGAATACAACAGACAAATCTCTGTCTTTTGAGACTTTTAGTGTGTGTGAGGGAACCAACAATAAAATAAAAATTATAATGTTCTTTTAAATATGGAAAGTCGTCACTAAGCAGATGTTTGAGCATAGCCTAAAAGAAGGTGAGAGAACAAGCTATCTGGAAAAAGTGTATTCCAGACAGAATACAGTAAATGCAAAGGCAAGCACACACCCAGAATGTCTTAACAACAGAAAGGAGGCCAATGCAAACAAAATGGAGAGGGAGAAGATGAGAGCCACAGGCTATGGTGTGTCTGCAAATGTGTGGAGGGTGCAGCTACATAAGTATGGACTTCTAAGCTATGCTTAGGATTTTAGCTTTTCTCTGTGTGAGAGGATTTTGAGCTGAGGATTGAGTTGATCTGCCTTATGTTTTAAAAGGATCATTCTGCCCACTGTATTGGAAATAGACTATGGGCAGGGAGAACAGCTGCAGAGGTCCATTAGGACATTATTACAGTCACCTAATTTGAGAGATGATGGCCAAGGTGGAGATATTAAGTGGTCAGAATGAATATAATTAGAAAGTAGAGCTGACAGAATTCGCTGACAACCTATTCAAAGGACTGAGAGACAGAGGAGACAAAATGATTCCACAGTTCTGACCTGAATAACTGGAAGGATGGAGCTGCCCTTTACTGAGATGAGGAAAACAAGGAAAAGCAGGCTTAGATGAGGGATAGCAGAGTTAGGTTTTGGATATGTTAATTCTGAGATGCTTATTAGGATCCAATGTCAAATAGAAAGCTGGGACATAACTGGAGTTTGGAGAAGAGGTCTAGGATGAAAACACAGATTTAGAAATCTTCATTATTACAAATGGTATTTAAAGTCCTGGAAGTCTGGCTAGGATTACACCTAGTGAGTGAATACAGACAGAAAAGAGATGCTAGGAATAGGCACTAGTGGCATTTCGAATTTAGAGAAAGGGGATAAGGAATCACAGAGGACACTAAGGAACAGACACAGAAAGATAAGAATTATAAGATTATGGTATTCTAGAAGTCTAGTTTTTTAAAAAAGTATAACAAGGAGAGAATTATTCACTGTGTCAAATGTGACAGGTCAAATAGAATGAGGAAAGAGAACTGAAGAAAAGCATATCCAAGAGATAATGGGAGAAGACAACAAAAGGAATAGAGAAATGAGAAGACCATGTGAGGAGGATAAGGGAAAAGAAAAACAACTTTTTCAGTTGGGACAAATTACAACTTATTTGTACGCCAGGAAAAAATGACCCAGCAGAGAGGGAAACAACAAGTAATCAAGGAGGGATAGAATCAAGTGGATGACTGGAGAGGAGGCTTCAGATAGGAACTGAGGAAGAAGGCAGAGTGTGATGAGTGCTGCAGGTGGATAAAGATGGGAGACTTCCGGCTGCTGCTCTCTCCCCAGAAACAAAAGCAGCTGACAGTGAAGTCGGGGAGGAGAGCAAGAGGTTTGAGAACGGAGAAGGTAGGAAAGACCTTCAAGGACAGTGAGAGAGTAACTGGAATATAGAAATACCATGGAAGTTAAGCTAGGTAAGGAGGAAGTGAGACAATGAAGAGAAGAGGGCCAGGGAAAAGATGGTGGGCTCAAGGATTATGGATGCCACTGGGGCTGAAGAACTGTTGGGGCAAGAGAACAAGAAAGAGACAAACTAGAAAAATATAAAGCAGTGGTCAGAGAGTGAGATATTAAAAAAATCAAATTAATTATCAATATTACCAGATATGCAGATGACACCACCCTTATGGCAGAAAGTGAAGAGGAACTAAAAAGCCTCTTGATGAAAGTAAAAGAGGAGAGTGAAAAAGTTGGCTTAAAGCTCAACATTCAGAAAACAAAGATCATGGCATCTGGTCCCATCATTTCATGGGAAATAGATGGGGAAACAGTGGAAACAGTGTCAGACTTTATTTTTCTGGGCTCCAAAATTACTGCAGATGGTGATTGCAGCCATGAAATTAAAAGACGCTTACTCCCTGGAAGAAAAGTTATGACCAACCTAGATAGTATGTTCAAAAGCAGAGACATTACTTTGCCGACTAAGGTCCATCTAGTCAAAGCTATGGTTTTTCCTGTGGTTATGTATGGATGTGAGGGTTGGACCGTGAAGAAGGCTGAGCACCGAAGATTTGATGCTTCTGAACTGTGGTGTTGGAGAAGACTCTTGAGAGTCCCTTGGACTGCAAGGAGATCCAACCAGTCCGTTCTGAAGGAGATCAGCCCTGGGATTTCTTTGGAAGGAATGATGCTAAAGCTGAAACTCCAGTACTTTGGCTACCTCATGAGAAGAGTTGACTCACTGGAAAAGACTCTGATGCTGGGAGGGATTAGGGGCAGGAGGAGAAGGGGACCACTGGGGATGAGATGGCTGGATGGCATCACTGACTCGATGGACCTGAGTCTGAGTGAACTTTGGGAGTTGGTGATGGACAGGGAGGCCTGGCGTGCTGCGATTCATGGGGTCGCAAAGAGTCGGACACGACTGAGCGACTGAACTGAACTGAACTGAGTACCAAGATCTAGGGTGTCTCTCAAAGGAAATAAGTATTTAAGACACTGCAGAAAACAAGATAATCAGAGGAGAGAAAGTAAAGCTAAAAGGCCAGCATCCTAAAACAATCATCTACTGGGATACTGAAATCATTGATTAAGCCTTCTGAAAGAAGCTATGTTAAAGAGAGTGTCAATGAAGCAGGAGCCATCTCCAAGCAGAGAGAAGTGAGCCTGTATTTAACTACCAGGAGAATGAACAAGGTGGCATACTTCCTCTCCAAAGGCACCAACAATGTGGCAGTTGGTAAAAGTCAGCAGTCAATGTGGAAAAAAAAAAAAAATCAGAACCCTCATATACTGCTAGCAGGACTGTAAAATGGTACAGCTGTTTTGGAAAAGAGTTTGGCAGTTCCTCAAGCAAAGAGTTACCAGATGACACAGCAATTCTTCTCCTAGGTATATAAGAAATTAAAATGTTTGTCCACACAAAAACTTATACATAAATGTTTACAGCAGCATTATTCTTAACAGCCATAAGGTGGAAACAACTCAAATGGCCCTCAACTAGTAAGTGGATTAACAAAAATGTAATATATCCATGCAATGGAATATTATTTGGCACAAAAAGGAATAAAATATTGATAACATGTTTGAACCTTGAAAATATTATACTAAGTGAAAGAAGGCAGTTACAAAAGATCACATATTGTGTGATTCCATCTGTATGAAGTATCCAAAAGAGGGAAATATATAGAGACAGAGAGCAGATTAGTGGTTACTTAAGGTTTCGGAGAATGAGGGGATAGGGAAATAACTGTTATATATAGGGTACAGAGTTTCTTTTGGCAAGGATAAAAATGTTTTAAAGTTGACTGTGGTGATGATTGCAAAATTTTTAAAAACATTAAGAAACCACTGAACTACTGTAAATATGGTGTGGAAACTGTATTTCAATAAGGCTGTTAAAAAAATATTTAAGTCAGAATGTATACAATGAAATTAGGATGTTGCTTGGGTCTAGAATTCTGCAATTCTGCTTGAGTGCTCTGATAGAGAGTATATATTTATGAGAGCTGAGACCAAAATGGCAGCGATGAGTCCTGCCAGGAGATAAGAACTCTGCAACATTAGAATGAAGCCCAGCTCCTCCTCACAGGCATCACCACAGGCTGGTAATGAGAGGCTGTATGGCATTGATGCTACACTCACCTTCATATATGTGAGTAATTGGAAAGGCTACTACATGCTAGAACATTACCATGTGTTTTTAGGATAGTGACTGACAACATGAGTTCAGGCATGGGCTAAATTCACTTCTGGGCTCTATAACCATGGAAAAATTAATTAAACCCTTTGAGTCTATGTTCTTATCTTTAAAATGGGTTGTTCTAAGGTTTAAATGAGACAACGTGGTTGGCACAACACTCAGTACATAGTAAATGCTCAATAGATACTTGCTTTCATAATTCTTGGTGTACAGCTGAACAATAAGGGGGCAGTATTAAGGTTGCTGACACTGTGCAGTTGAAAATCCACATATAACTTATAGTTACTCCTCTATATAGATGGTTCTTCTGTATCCACAGTTCCAAATATGTGGATTCAACCAATAATAGATCATGCAGTACTTCAGTATTTACTACTGAAAGGAAAAAAACTCCATATGTAAGTGGACCCGTGCAGTTCAAACTCCTGTTGTTCAAAAGTCAACTATGTATACCAGCTGGCAACCTAACAATTCTAAAAGTCATTTTTACCCTACTAAGGCTCAAAGTGAGAAATAGATTTAAGGGCCTAGATCTGATAGAGTGCCTGATGAACTATGGAATGAGGTTCGTGACATTGTACAGGAGACAGGGATCAAGACCATCCCCATGGAAAAGAAATGCAAAAAAGCAAAATGGCTGTCTGGGGAAGCCTTACAAATAGCTGTGAAAAGAAGAGCAGTGAAAAGCAAAGGAGAAAAGGAAAGATATAAGCATCTGGATACAGAGTTCCAAAGAATAGCAAGAAGAGATAAGAAAGCCTTCTTCAGCAATCAATGCAAAGAAATAGAGGAAAACAACAGAATGGGAAAGACTAGAGATCTCTTCAAGAAAATTAGAGATATCAAGGGAACATTTCAGGCAAAGATGGGCTCGATAAAGGACAGAAATGGTATGGACCTAACAAAAGCAGAAAATATTAAGAAGAGGTGGCAAGAATACATAGAAGAACTGTACAAAAAGGATCTTCACAACCCGGATAATCACGATGGTGTGATCACTCATCCAGAATCAGACATCTTGGAATGTGAAGTCAAGTGGGCCTTAGAAAGCATCACTACGAACAAAGCTAGTGGAGGTGATGGAATTCCAGTTGAGCTATTTCAAATCCTGAAAGATGATGTTGTGAAAGTGCTGCACTCAATATGCCAGCAAGTTTGGAAAACTCAGCAGTGGCCACAGGACTGGAAAAGGTCAGTTTTCATTCCAATTCCAAAGAAAGGCAATGCCAAAGAATGCTCAAACTACCGCACAATTGCACTCATCTCACACGCTAGGAAAGTAATGCTCAAAATTCTCCAAGCCAGGCTTCAGCAATACGTGAACCGTGAACTCCCAGATGTTCAAGCTGGTTTTAGAAAAGGCAGAGGAACCAGAGATCAAATTGCCAACATCCGCTGGATCATGGAAAAAGCAAGAGAGTTCCAGAAAAACATCTATTTCTGCTTTACTGACTATGCCAAAGCCTTTGACTGTGTGGATCACAATAAACTGTGGAAAATTCTGAAAGAGATGGGAATACCAGACCACCTAAACTGCCTCTTGAGAAATCTGTATGCAGGTCAGGAAGCAACAGTTAGAAATGGACATGGAACAACAGACTGGTTCCAAAGGAAAAGGAGTACGTCAAGGCTGTATATTGTCACCTTGCTTATTTACTTACATGCAGAGTACATCATGAGACACACTGGACTGGAAGAAACACAAGCTGGAATCAAGATTGCAGGGAGAAATATCAATAACCTCAGATATGCAGATGACACCACCCTTATGGCAGAAAGTGAAGAGGAACTAAAAAGCCTCTTGATGAAAGTAAAAGAGGAGAGTGAAAAAGTTGGCTTAAAGCTCAACATTCAGAAAACGAAGATCATGGCATCTGGTCCCACCACTCCATGGGAAACAGATGGAGAAACAGTGGAAACAGTGTCAGACTTCATTTTTTGGGGGCTCCAAAATCACTGCAGATGGTGACTGCAGCCATGAAATTAAAAGACACTTACTCCTTGGAAGAAAAGTTATGACCAACCTAGACAGCATATACAAAAGCAGTGACATCACTTTGCCGACTAAGGTCCGTCTAGTCAAGGCTGTGGTTTTTCCTGTGGTCATGTATGGATGTGAGAGTTGGACTGTGAAGAAGGCTGAGCGCCAAAGAATTGATGCTTTTGAACTGTGGTGTTGGAGAAGACTCTTGAGAGTCCCTTGGACTTCAAGGAGATCCAACCAGTCCGTTCTGAAGGAGATCAGCCCTGGGATTTCTTTGGAAGGAATGATGCTGAAGGTGAAACTCCAGTACTTTGGCCACCTCATGAGAAGAGTTGACTCATTGGAAAAGACTCTGATGCTGGGAGGGACTGGGGGCAGGAGGAGAAGGGGACGACCGGGGATGAGATGGCTGGATGGCATCACTAACTCGATGGACGCGAGTCTGAGTGAACTTTGGGAGTTGGTGATGGACAGGGAGGCCTGGCGTGCTGCGATTCATGGGGTCGCAAAGAGTCGGACACGTCTGAGTGACTGAACTGAACTGAAAGGCTCAACTAGTTTACCCAATATACCAAAAGTCACACAGCTAGAGGTGAGCTGGAATTTGAACCCCGTTCTGGATACTTAGAAGACCTGAGGTGTCAGCTGCACAAAGTTACACCTATCACTAGTCAGAAACAGACTGAATTGTGCTTCTCTGAGTTGCCCAGTGCATTGCTTCAAGATTTCTGATTGCACAGACTGCAGTCAGGATCACAGAAGACAAAGATGCTAAGGTGGTTCTTCAAAGACAACTGACTTCATATCTCTGGCCTTTATAGTTTTATATATAGTTTATAGTTCTGCTTATAATGGCTCCATTTATTGGCCACAAGGAAACAGAATTGTTCTTCATTCTTCCACCAAAGTTACTTTCTCCCATAATTTATCCTCAGAGCACTTCTGTGATAATACAATCTCAGAAGTGTGACAGGAAAAATCTTCTAGTTCATTCATAATACTTTCTTCACTTTATATGACTAGCACTCTGATCTGCAAAGAGTAGACATATAATAGTCTGTTAATAATGACTAAACACCCAGAGAAAATCCAACCTCAGGATTTAGGAATCTGTGAGGACAGTCATACCTTTTGAGACTGGACGACAGTTGCCAGATATCATCAGGATCCATGCCTGTAGGATCTTTCCTGTGTGCCACGAGAAAAATGCTCTTCTCCTTATACGAAGTATAAATGGTCAGGATCCCCATCATCACAAAATAGGTGCAGATAAAGTTAAGGGGAAAATACACAACATACACACAAAAGAGAAATAACACAAACTGACAGGCAAGGGCTACAAAAACTTCCATAATAGTTCTAAAGAACATAGTTTTGTCTTGCTGTAAAAACACTGAAATTTTAATTACTTCGTATTCATTCTTATGTTTATTGCAAGAGAAGCAAGGATCTCTCTGGTTAGTTCTGCAAAGAACATCTCAGGAAGAAAGGAAAAAGGTAGAGGGCATAAACCAGCTCTCTCTTCTGCTCAAGGACAACATATATAAGAAGATCCTCTATTACCCGGTTTGTCAAGACTTGTGTTCATTTCTCCATACAATAAAAAACAAATAACCACAGTGGACTTGACCACATAACCAATTTCAAGGATGATTAAACTCAGTTTTTGACAGTACTAGCTACCGTGTTTGGGTTCCTGCATGCCAGAAACTGGCATAAGAATTCTGTGTACATATGTCATTTAAATAGGGCAAAGTGAATAAGCTTTGGAGTAAAGCAGTCCTAAATTTGAATTCTAGTTTTTAACCAATGTAACCTCGACAAATTACTCCTTACTCCAAGGCTTAACACTGTTGCCTCTAAAATGGCAATTAAACAGACTTTTTAGAATTGTCATTAGATTTAGTGATGGTATATATACATTTTAGAGTATAGCACACAGAAGACATTTATAATGGTACTCATTACTATTATGTATAAAAATGGTATGATTACAAAAATGGCAAGATCCTATTTTGTTTTAAACAAGTATAACCAAACAAAAGAAATTCCATCAAGGCAGTTTCTTGGGAGGCCATATAATTATAATAAAGTTGCTGTCATTGTTCAAACCTCTTTGGAACTCCTTTGGGAACTGTCTCTAGAACCCATGGCATATTCTTTTTAACAGCCTTAATTGTGAAAAAGGTCATAATGGGTTGGTTTGTGTGACACTGAAAAGAGTCAAGATGCAAATTCTGGGACTATGATTTGAGATCAGTTTGTACACAGAGGATGAGATGGCTGGATGGCATCATCAACTCAACTGATATTAGTCTGAACAAACTCCAGGAGATAGTGAAGGTCAGGGAAGCCTGGCTAAGTGTTTTGCTACTAGGTGCTCACACTTAACCTCTACATTAGTAACTTACAGAATTAAAAATAAAATAACCATATTGAATCTAAAATATCAATAATTATAACAAATTTACAGATGCTCACGTTTCATAATGTTAAATCCTAACATCAGCAGGCCCCAAGGTGAAAGTCTGTTTTTTTTTGTAGGAAGCAGAGAAGAATATCAGTAGATATTTTTCAAAAAACTGTCAGTAGAAAACAAACCTGAGCTTAAAGGATATGATATAACACACAAGGCCAGAACAGGTTTGGACTCTGGGAAGGGATGCATATAATCCCAAATCAAAGCCACGATGGCAAAGAAACAGGAGATGGTACAGATGATGAGGCGACCATCAATTAGACCAAAATTCTCCACATACTTGTACTTTTCCAGAAGTACCTAGTGAGAAGAACAAGGAACCAAGCTAGTAGGACTACTTCCCTCCTTGTACCTGCTTCTCTTAATTTCCATGATGAAAGTTATGATAATCATTTAAATGACCAAGTAGTTCTCTCCAATCAGGATTTTGCCACTCAGAGCAAAAAAAAAAGACTAAATGTGTTTACAAAAATCGCAGAGAAAAAGCTCATCAACTTCTGACACATTTTAAATCCTTATCTTCTTCTTTAGACTGAAGCTAAAATTTTCTTTTCCCTTTTAAAATAGAGAGATAATCAATCATGCATGCCCGTCCTATATTCCCTCAACCCTCTTGCCTCTAGGCAATTAATCTCAAAAACAACAGATTACTAGTTTTCTGGAATTAAAAAATTAAAGAATTTGAAGAGAAATTTGAGGTAAGTAATAATTATATTTTAACACATGCTCCCCTATATATACTGCAAGGTTCAGAAAATGCTTTCTCAATTCCTAATACTGAAAACTAAAGTCATTCCAACGCACAGAAAAAAAAAAGTCCTGCAAGAGATGTGCCATCAGTTGTACACGAACTAAAAGACACTCCCCCTCACCTCTGTCCCCAAGAAAGTACCTTTTTGGCAGAATCATCCAAAGAATTTTTCACAGCTGATCCATCCCATTTGTCAATTTTTACAGGCTTATCGTCAATCTTCCACTGTAAAACAAATTGATAACTTGTGCATTAAAAGACATGGCATCTTACTAAAAGTAAAGTGAACTACTTCCTTAAGAGCATCCTCAAGTATATAACATTTATTCTCTCTCCTGATGTTGGACAGCTAAACAACAAAACACTTGAAGATGAATTTGAAGGAAACTAGGTCACTAGAATCAGCTGGTGATCATATGATGTTGCCAGTCTCCATGCTGAAAAGTCAAATCTACAAGGGTAGAACACTGACATGGGTTGTAGAGACTGTAGTGTGAGCTCAAATATCCCATCCCCATTATACCCAAATGTGGAACAGAAAGGAATTCCATTTGTTCATCCTATCACTCTGCGACTACAAAACTTAGACAACATCCATCCAGACACTAACAAAAGGATGGTCTTCTTTAATACATTTTTGTCTTCTGACATTTTACCAGCACTTCCAAGTAAGAAAACAGCAAATTCAGTGTAGTCTTTTGGAAAGAACATTTTGAATTTAAAACTGAGTCCTATCACCAATTAGGTATGTGACTTTGGACAAAGCCTGCTTCAATTTCCCTCATCTGTATAGGTTTATAAAGCTTCCCAAATACTGTGCTAATTAAAGGCAAATTATTCTCTCACACACACTGCTGGTAGAAGTTCAAAAAGGTGTAACACCTACAGAAGATAACTTAGCATCTTGGATTCAACTTCCCACTTCTGGGAATTTTTCCTTATATGCACAGACATTAAATAATATACAAGGTTATTCACTGAAGCACATTTGCAACTGTAAAAATATAACTCAAGTGCTCACTTACACCGGACTGGTTAAACAAACTATGGTACACCCAGATATCCTGAAAAGGCGAAGGGACATGGGTGGGAATGAGACTTTTCGATGTGTACCTCTTTCATTGTTAACCATGTGAATAGATTCTGTAAATTTTTTTTTCTCAAATGCAAGTGATTATGTGAATGTAGGTTAAGTGAAACAGGGTACAGAAATAATCTGATAAACCTGTCTTTTTTATAGATCATACGCCCAACTCAATTTTTTCAGATCAAGTGAACAAATATCGAGTGTCATAAAAATTACAAACAAGCAGACAATCCAAAATTCATTTGGCTTTAGTACAGATTTTACTGAAGGACAGAGAAGAAATCTTAATATTATTTAACTCTCTGAGCACAAGTTCAGAGATACTGCGGACGAGAAATAAAGAGATGGAATAAATATCTGTAAAACATGAGATTTTAAAGGAACACAAAAATATAATTCATCAAACTTAATTTTGTAATTCTACATGCTATTACATAGAAAAGAAAAACTACTCTGTGAAGTCTGTTGGGAGAAAATGCATGAGCTAAAAACAGTCATACTTCAAGTGATTAAAACTCAAATCAAGGCTTCTCTCCTTTGTGTCTCATAAAAACAAGAATTTTCTTTGAGAAATTACTACCGGCAGCATGCTGTAATAAGATTCTAACAGCCTGCCAGCCTACAAATCAAACATGACACCTAATTTTAAAAACACAAATCGAACCAAGAAGAAATTAACAGGCTATCTAGCTAAATAGCTTGCTTATCCTTACTTTAGTAAATCCCATTTTGGTAACAGAGAGCAAAAGAAGGAAACCTGTACAGCCAGAATCCATGACAGAATTTGAATTATTTATGAATGAAAGTCATTAAATCTTTTTCGGCTCATTCCAAAAAAATGATGTTCTCATAGAAACTCAGCCACACGTCACTACTTGCAGTGCATTACAGAAAAGAAACTTGCCTCCACAATTCAGAGTATAATTTCTTGGCAATTTGGGGGGATAAAATGCATTATACGCCATCACAATCTGTTCTAATATAGCCTCAGTTCTAAATCCACTGGTACCTAGAAGGATCTTCAATAAGTGGAGCAAGAACATTTCCAGTCAATTACATGACCAAGAAAATTTATAACTGATTTCTGAAGAGACGGGAGCATCATTCATTCGGTGTACATGAAAAACCTTAGCCTATGTCAAAGCAAAGAGCATCTCTGCTGTAGCATAGAGACACATCTGGAAAAGGTGCAGGAGGGTGGACATTTTCCATCATTCTCAAAAACTGTCCATCAACTAAAATGTATGATATTCATCATGTTCTCTCCACTGCTATTCAAGGTATTTTAGAAACCATTTTCTTACCCTCACTTCTCTTCCTCAACCCTAAGAGTGAATTATCTTCCTTTGTAGTTAATAAATAAGACAAAGCAAAGGTTAGTTTCTAATACGTTGAACCTCCCAGGATAAATCACAAGAAAATTCTGTGCAGAAAAGAAATGTAGATCTTAGATTGCCATCCTTAGACAAACCTGTGTAAAAGGATGGCTTTTGGCTGGCATGTGGGAGGTTGGCTGGTAAATGGATTCCTACACTGATATTAAAACTTTCCCCAAGTGATAAAGAGTAGCTCACTATGCCTGAACTGCTTGTACAAATAACGTGGTTTATGCTAAAAACCTGTTTTTCTTCTAGGAGTCTGGAATTTTGGCACGGACCAGGGAGAGGGTGCCTATTTAATCAGCCCCTTAATAAAAAACTTGGGCACTGAGTCTCTAGTGAGACCCCCTGGTAGACAACACTTCACACACATCATATCACATTGTTGCTAAAGGAATTCAGCACAACCCGTGGGAATTTAGAGGACTCTCGACTCCTGCCCTTGATTTCCTCTGGACTTCATCCTATTCACCTTTGCCCTTTGCTGATTTTGCTTTGTATTCATCTGCTGTAATTAATCTTACCCAAGAGTATGGCCCTGCGGGTACTTCTAGTGACTAACAGAGCAGGGCAATCCCTGGGAGCTTTGAAACACAGGCAGTACTGCCAACTGAGATATAGCATGTGGTAACCTGGCACACAATTCCTCTTCCCCTCATTCCCTATGTATTAGAGATACACGTATATTGGGCACAATCAACAGTCAGTGTTGACTAAGCTAATATTTGCACCAAGGTCATATACGCACATGGTTTAAAGAGTTCCGTTAAGTTATTAAAATTAAAAAAAAAAAAAAAGAATTAGCAGTCCTGCTTTCCCTCCCTTGAGACACTCCTGACCACTGTCCATTTCCCATTCCCCACAGACACTAATTTCAATTCCTTAGGCTGATTTTTGGGGTATCCACCTCCAAATCTGAGGGAAAAGTTTATAATATTATTCCCAGTGTTCAGCATTAAGTCTGACTTTTTTCACCCACCATGAAAGATGAGATTTAACCAATTCATCCCCTACCACTTTCACATTTACTCTTCCTGCTCCTCCTTCACCATCTTTTGAATATAGTTATAGTAGACCAATACTGATTTGTTATAATACCTTAATTTTTTGCTAGATCATTATTTGCAGTTTACAATATGATCATAAATGCTGTTCACAGATTAAGTCATGTAATAGATTAAGATTCCTTTTCTGCATAGCTTTTTGCTTTCCTTGGAGCTACTACTGTTTTCGTGGTCACAGTGTATTTCTCACCAATATATTCTCAAATTCTTCCCCAGTTCTTAAATCTCCTCTCAGTATTTGCAATCACATTGAGCATTTTGTGAATTTCATCTTCCTAGAGAAATCTCTCTGGAAGCCTTCTGACCTGCTTCAATCTAGGTGGCTTTCTTTCTAGGCCCACTGTATAACTGTCATCCTGGAGTCTCCCTTTACCTTCTCTGAGGGTTCCCTTAACCTCCTCTTGGGCTGATCCCCCTTTTCTTAGATACCATGTCTTACTCTTTGCCTGGTTTACTATTCCAGCCTCCGTCCATTATCCCCATCCCTTTCCTGCTATCCAAATTCATATATTGAAATCCTAAACCAGAATGTGATGGTTTTAAGAGGTGGTACCTTTGAGAAGTAATTAGGTCATGAGGGGCTTCACGAAAGGGATTAATGCCTCGATAAAAAGACATGAGAGTTTGCTTCTATTGTCTTCCACTATGTGAGGATACAAGAAGGTTGTCTGCAAGTAGTTAAGAAGGCTGTCACGAGATGCAACCATGCTGGCACTGGATCTCAGACTTCCCAGCCTCAAAACTGTGAGAAATAAATTTATGGTATTTATAACAGCCCAAACTGACTAGCATCCTCTTTTTACAGATAACATTAATGGTCTAAGAAATTTGCCCAAGGTGAAAGCTAGAAAGTAGTAAAGCTGGGACCTAATCAAGTTCTCATGATTTCAAAACCTGTACTCTTTCACTACTTTACACTGCTTCCCCCAAAATACAAGGAAAGGAATTATTAGCCATCAAAACCAAAAGGAAACAGATCTCTGAAGTGACAGTCACCTAAAGTATCTTGACTTTTATCTAATAAGTTATAGTTAATAACCTAAAAAAGCTTAAAAAGATTTTAATCTTAATATGCCAACAAAACCTATAGGATTGGAATTTTCCATTTTCTTCCATTTGAAACCAACTGCGATTTGGCTGAAAACATGGTTCAAAAAGTCCTACCTTAAAGAAATCACTTCCCTGCCACTATCAACACAAAACACTTTATCAAGCCAGCATATCTGATACCAAACCTTGATGATGAACCATTCACAAAATTCAGGCATTTGATGGCTTTTAGAGAACATTACAAAGATTCAACTTCAATTATGATTCTCCACTGCAAATTTGAATTAAAAAATTTTAGTACAGTGAAAACTGAAGTAAAGTTATGCAGTGATAAAGATCTCAGTGGATTTCTTCATAAAGTTCCTTAGCCTGACAACTGGGCAGTAAGACTCAAAGGATTCCTCAATTCACACTGAAGAGATGAGGATACCAGAGGTAAATTGTGTCAACAGAAGCACCCTGCTCTGATTTTAAAGGAACTCGAAGAAATATTATTAACTTTTTATTAATATTGGCTTCAAGAAATATTAATAAACCTTTTTTCTCCCTTCTTTGGCCTCTCTCAGATTAGACGGTGGCTGCAGGCTGCAAAGACAGAAGGTAGGAGATGTGGCACACGACAGAGGGAGCATATCCTAGATGACCTTATCTACTAGGTTAAGGGACTTAAGACTTTATTCTGAAACAAGCAATGGAGAATATTTTAAGCAGATGAACAACACAACCAATTTGTGTTGTTTTTTTTTAAGTCATTTTTAGAGGCAACTTAGCAAAAGGTCTGGAGGGGAGTAACACTGGAGATAAACTCATCAGATGGGGCCTGATTTAGATGCAGGCTTGAATTAGAGCAAGCAGTAGGGGGATGAAAAGGGAATATTTATGAGGTACAACTGGCAGGACTTACCATCAGACTAGGTACATAAAACGTGAAAGAGAAACGACAGAGGTGACCACTCGACTAGAATTTGGGCTTAGATAACTAAGAGGTCATATTGTTTTCCAAGAGAAGGAACTGATCAGGAAAGACGAGAAATACCCATTTGCATATGCTGAGTTTGAGATGTTTAAGCTCTACAGTTAATAATGACTTCAGAATTTTCTAAACCAAAATAAGATTATGAAAACTTATGGCAGACTCAGAAGCTGAGATACTATTTGAGTTGAAAATAACACACCCCTACCTCCCACATGTACACATTTGCGAAAAGATCACAAAGCAGTAAGTTCAAAATAAGAAAAACTTCAATTTGGGGAGCAAACAATGTTTGTCTTGAGGAAGCTTCAGTTCAGTCGCTCAGTCGTGTCCAACTCTTTGCGACTCCATGAATGTCAGCACGCCAGGCTTCCCTGTCCATCACCAACTCCCGCAGTTTACTCAAACTCATGTCCATCGAGTTGGTGATGCTATCCAGCCATCTCATCCTCTGTCGTCCCCTTCTCCTCCTGCCCCCAATCCCTCCCACCATCAGGGTCTTTTCCAATGAGTTAAATCTTCGCCTAAGGTGGCCAAAGTATTGGAGTTTCAGCTTCAGCATCAGTCCTTCCAATGAACACCCAGGACTGATCTCCTTTAGGATGGACTGGTTGGATTTCCTTGCAGTCCAAGGGACTCTCAAGAGTCTTCTCCAACACCACAGTTCAAAAGCATCAATTCTTCGGTGCTCAGCTTTCTTCACAGTCCAACTCTCACATCCATACAGGACCACTGGAAAAACCATAGCCTTGACTAGACAGATCTTTGTTTACAAAATAAAGTCTCTGCTTTTTAATATGCTGTCTAGGTTGGTCATAACTTTCCTTCCAAGGAGTAAGCGTCTTTTAATTTCATGGCTGCAATCACCATCTGCAGTGATTTTGGAGCCCAAAAAAATAAAGTCTGACACTGTTTCCCCATCTATTTCCCATGAAGTGATGGGACCAGATGCCATGATCTTCCTTTTCTGAATGTTGAGCTTTAAGCCAAATTTTTCGCTCTCCTCTTTTACTTTCCTCAAGAGACTTTTTAGTTCCTCTTCACTTTCTGCCATAAGAGTGGCGTCATCTGCATATCTGAGGTTATTGATATTTTTCCTGGCAATCTTGATTCCAGCTTGTGCTTCTTCCAGCCCAGCGTTTCTCATGATGTACTCTGCATATAATTTAAATAAGCAGGGTGACAATATACAGCCTTGACGTACTCCTTTTCCTATTTGGAACCAGTCTGTTGTTCCACGTCCAGTTTTAACTGTTGCTTCCTGACCTGCATATAGGTTTCTCAAGAGGCAGGTCAGGTGGTATTCCCATCTCTTTTAGAATTTTCCACAGTTTATTGTGGTCCACATAGTCAAAGGCTTTAGCATAGTCAATAAAGCAGATGTTTTTCTGGAACTCTCTTGCTTTTTCGATGATCTAGCGGATATTGGCAATTTGATCTCTGGTTCCTCTGCCTTTTCTAAAACCAGCTTGAACATCTCGAAGTTCATGGTTCACGTATTGCTGAAGCCTCTTACTATCATCTAATTTAGAGTACAATTCAGCAATACCAAGATATCTCAAAAAGAGATATTATAGCTCCTGGTAACATAATCCTCAATTTCCATCTTTTTTCTTTTTTAATAAAAATGGCCAATAAACACTGCAAAAAAATTACTTCTTAATAGTGGCTTATTACTATCTATAGTTATCACTGGAGTTAAGTTGTAGGTTAGAAATTACCACGTTAATTATGAGCATGAACATTAGTGGCAACACCAGAGTAAGTGGAGGTTAAGTAAGTGGAGCTAAGTAAGCGGAGGTAAATAGACTGGCTCCAGCTATGGCAAGTAGGCACTGAGACATACAAATCTGGGGCTCAGAGCAGAGGTCTATATTGAAAACATACATGTGGAAGTCATTAATTTACATACAGTATTTAAGCCAGGACACTGTGTATCTCCTTGGGATGTGTACACAGACAGGGCCAGGGGCTTGCCAGTATTTCCAGGTCAGGAAGAAAAAATAACAACAGTAACAATAAAGACAGATAAGTGGAGGAGGAAAACCAGGGCAGGTGGCGTTCTAAAAGCCACACAAAGAAAATATTTCAAGAAAGAAGTGAACAATGAATCATATACTCAAGATCAGGTAATAAGAAAAACCACTATTGAGATCTAACAAGATCGAGGTCAGAACAGAGAAACGGTGCAGCCAACAGCTAAAACAAGGAGCTGGGCTGTCAGAGGTTATTAACATCTATGATACCACTGTGTTATACAGTGATGAGTAAGTAGTTAAAAAGAAATAACTTGATGCTTTAAAGATTACTCCAAAAATGCTATAAAAAGAATGAGTTTTAAAAACAGATCTAATTCATGTATCAGAAAACTCATCATATAAAAATGTGCAGTGGTTTTTATTCTTTTCACAACATTATGCAACCATCAACATCTAATTCCAAAACACTGTCATCATCCCCAAAAGAAACTCCATACCCATAAACAGTTATTCCAATTACCACAACCCCACTCCCAGCCTTGGCAACCACTACTTTCTGTTTGCATGAATCTGCCTATTCCAGACATTTCTTATCTATAGAATCGTATACTATGCGGCCTCCTGTGATTAGCTTTTCTCACGTAGTATATCTTCAAGGTTCATCTGTATTGTGTCATGTGTCAGTGTCTCATTCCTTTCAGATAATACTTCACGCCATGGATATACCACACTTTTACGGCTTGCTTCCACCTTTTAGCTATTGTGAATAATGCTGCTATGATCAAGTTTTTGTGTAGACACATTTTCAATTCTCTTGAGTTCATAACTAGGAGTGGGACATGCTGAGTTATAACTTTTTCATCATTTTACATTCCATCAGAAATGCAGGAAGGTCCCAATATCTCCATATCCTCACCAAAAATGGTTATTTTCCTTTATGATAGCTGTCCTAGTGGCTTCTCATTGCAGTTTTGATTTGCATTCTTTAGTAACTAATGGTGTCGAGATCTTTTCATGTGCTTACTGACCATTTGTATTAATATATCTTCTATGAAGAAACGTCAATTCACAGCCTTTATTCTTTTCAAAATTGGTTTGTCTTTTTTATTATCAAGTTATAAGACACTTTATATAGCCTAGATCCTAGACCCTTATCAGATATATGACTTGCAAATATCTTCTCTCGTGCTGTGGACTGTCTTTTCACTTTCTTGATAATGTCCTTTGATATGAAAAACTTTTTTGATTAATCAAAAATAATGAGTTTTGACATGTTTTTAAAGTTTGGTTTGCAAAATGCGATTAAAAGTCTGCATCTTATTTCTTTAAACACAAACACAGGCATCACAGTAGTGCCATAAAACTGTTCACTCTGTCAGAGCTTGGTTAGGGTACAGGCATACTACCCTGTTCAAGTTTGGCAAGCAAAGATCCCACTGAAGAGAGGAGAAGAGTATATATGACCTGTTTAAGGATGCATGGCTGGTGGGTGACAAAGCCATGGCTTCAGCCTAGGTCTTCTGACTTCAAATCAGATGCTCTTTCCACTACTACATTAGTTAGAACATGGTCTGCTCCAGTATGAAAGGCAATGTGCTAAGTAAGGTAAGAGCACTGGATTAAGAGTTGGGCAGCCAGGTTCTGGAACTGTAACTGATTGTGTGGTCTTGGATAAATCGCTTCATCTTCCCCTCTCCAACTATATCAATGTCTGTATCTATGTTTCTAAAGTGAGGAAGTTGGAACAGATGAACTTCAAGGTCTCTTCAATACAAACACTTCAGAGAAATCACTACTGATTAAGCAGAATAGTTGAAAATAAAACAAGAAAAAAAAAATCTTTAAATGTCCAAATCAGACGGGATTTAAAAAGTCATCTAAGACAGACGTTCTTAATCTGGATCTAACTGTTAAAATGTAAAAGAAAAAAATAAATAGCTATGTGTGAAACCATGCAGCTGTCCAGGCCCCACCCCCAGAGAACCTGATTCGGTTCTGGGATGAGGTCCAGAAGTTTGTATTTTTAACTGAAACCCCAAGAGGGTCTGATGCAAATAGTCTTCATTACACGTTACAAAAAATATTATCTAAGAAGTGAAGTCCAGAGAAACTAGCTAGTTAGTGGCAGCTGTTTCGTTCAATGTTTACTATGTACCAGAAACCACTTTTTAAGGTAAAAACTATTATTATCCTCACTTTACAGATGAGGAAACTGAGATACAAAGAGATTTATTAATTTGCCCAAGAACACATTTCTGATAAGTGGCAGAGCAAGAATTCAAAGCCAGCCAGCCAGCCTGGCACCAGAACCTATATTTTCAACTACGAAGATATAAAAACTCTGTGTTAAGATCAGGTTGATAGTTCAGCCAGGAGCCAGAAATCCACATACAAAGTTAAAAGGGCTGGGTACAGCTTCTAAAAAGCATATTTTAATACTACACGTCAATTTTAATAGCCAAAAAATCCAGCCAGGAGACAGAAATCTGGCTATGAGATTAAAATTTGGATACAGATCTAAAAAGCATGCTTTAATAGTGTAGTAGTGTCAGTCATTCAGTTAAGTCCAACTCTTTGTGACCCTATGGACTGTAGCCCACCAGGTTCCTCTGTGCATGGGATTTTCCAGGCAATACTGGAGCGTGTTGCCATTTCCTCCTCCAGGGAATCTTCTGACCCAGGAATCAAACCCAGGTCTCCCACAGTGCAAGCCAGATTCTTTACTGTCTGAGCTACCATGGAAGCCCTGGTGCTTTAATACCACATGTCAATTTTAACAGCCAAAGCAAATTAAGTAAACAAATTTTTTTTTATAGCCTGCTACACAGAACAAAATACTTTGATGCATTTTGGGGAAATAAGTTATCACAATGATCTAAGTTATTCTGTGAAGGAAGCTGGAAAGTTATATTTGCATATCTATTTTTAAGATCAGGAAGCTAGAATTGCTTTGTTCTCCAAGTCAGTTTCAAAGGAGCAGAAACTCACATCTGTTTAGGGAAAACTAGAAACACATTTGCATCTCTTTATTGCATTTCTTCAAGGCAAATAATACTACAGCTGCAAGAAATAAACCCCCCCCCCCAAAAAATCGAATTAAAGAAATGTAAAGTAACAGCCCCTCATTTTCTCCATGTTCTCCTCCACAGTCCCTGGTTTTCAGACAGAAGCACCATCCTCTAAGGCAGTTTCTGAAGACTAGGGTGGCAGATATGAAGTTTTCTCTTTGCTAAATTCAATGCTTCAAGTACTTATTCTATGTTGATCACCACAGAGAACCTCTCATGGGAAACTGACATACTAATTGGGGGCAGGATACAAAACAATATGTCATATTAAGTGACAGCTAAATTCCCATTGCAATAAATGCTAAAGACTTCAGAGGAGAACAACTCAATGTAAGGCTGAAATCAAGTTTTCCAAGTAAAAAGACCTAAACAGCTCCTGATTTATTTTCTCTCTCCTCGGCACCTCACTTCTTGCTTAATTCTGCCAACGTTCTCTTTTGTGAAGCCTTTCATCTATCTCTGCTAGCAAGTTAGGGTTCTCCTCACCTTGTCATTCTGTTTTTATAGCCCTTTACAAAGACCATATAGCAATTTATTATATGACAATATTCACAGTAAGCCACAATTATGAATGGGCATCCACACTGTTTATATAAGGAAATTTAAGTTCAGTAATACCACATAACTTATCCAACACCATAGTTTTCAACATGCTGCACTAGAATTCAAACATGTCTTTCTTTTTGTATTAAACCCCATACATCAGTATGGTATGAGGCCTATAAGAAGACTTTTAAATTCTACCACTCCCAACTATCTGAATGATTCTTCCAAAACC
The DNA here is from genome assembly GCF_014754425.2 of Oryx dammah. Classification (NCBI taxonomy): domain Eukaryota; kingdom Metazoa; phylum Chordata; class Mammalia; order Artiodactyla; family Bovidae; genus Oryx; species Oryx dammah. Next base: position 51,989,516 of record NW_024070201.1, on the reverse strand, counting down.
ACTTAATATATCAGACTCAAAAACCTTCAGCAGGCTCCCTACTCCTACTTCAGGCAATCCATCCATGCCCTTCTCTGATTCCAGTCAGTTAACAGAGTACCTAAGAAACAACAGGTGTCAACCACACACCTTTGTCCAAGGACATTTTTACCTGGTATGCCATCTGTCTCTCAAAATAAGGTCCCAGCTCCACCAGGGCTCCCACTCCTTTTCAAATGGATCTCAGGGATCATTCTCTCTCTCACGTTAACTTCGTAAAAAGTGCCTAAGTGAATGCCAAATTCTTTTACGTTCAGTATTTTGGACTTATACTCTGCTATACGGAGTATTTTCTGACAGCAGGATTTTTTTTTTTTTCCTCTGCCATTACATGTCTGAATTAGATACTCTTAAGTTACAGAGGTCATTCATGTGTATCATCTGATTCTCCCCCAAACTCTAATATTTCAGGTGAAGAAAGGAAAACAGTGACGTTAAATGACTTATTCATCTTCATGTTACTTTTCAGTAATCACTGCCTTAGCAGACTGTCCATGCTTAATATCTGCTTGAAGTGGAGGAAAAAGCAAGAGCACTCAATGGAACAGAATGAACAAGGCCATGAGGTGCTCACCCAGCAGGAAAACAATTCCCAATGACCATCAATCCTCAATACTTTCATATAGCTTGGAGCAATTTCCCATCTCAACTGCTGGACAGGAACAGGACAGAACATGTTCCTATGTCTTAAAGGTTAAGAGTGTGTGTATGTATGTGTGCTCAGTCACGTTTGACTCTTCGTGACCCCATGGATTGTAGCCTACCAATGAGATTTAGCAGGAAACCCCATCTATCTATGGGATTTCCCAGGCAAAGAATACTAGAATAGTATTTCCTACTCCAGGGGACCTTCCTGACCCAGGGACTGAACCTGAGCCTCTTGTGTCTCCTGCACTGGCAAGAGGATTCTTTACCACTGTGCCACCTGGGAAGCCCTAAAAGGGTGCTGTACTTAGTCACTAAGCCGTGTCCAACTTTTGCGACCCCATGGACTGTAGCCCGCCAGGCTCCTCTGTCCATGCGCTTCTCCAGGTAAGAATACTGGAGTGGGTTGTCATGCCCTTCTCCAGGGGATCTTCCTGACCCAGGGATCAAACCCAGGTCTCCCGCACTGCAGGCAGATTCTTTACCGTCTGAGCCACCAGGGAAGCCCATGTAATTCAAAACCAATGACACCCAGAAAGAGAAGCAAAAAGATCTGGATAGGAACCCCTCAATATGATTACCTATTCATTTCTTAAGCACTCAGCAGGTTGTTAAACACACATGAGTCTGAAAGCTGTTTTCAATTAAAAGTTAACAATCCTGCTGCTGCTGCTGCTGCTAAGTCACTTCAGTCGTGTCCGACTCTGTGTGATTCCATAGACGGCAGCCCACCAGGCTCCCCCGTCCCTGGGATTCTCCAGGCAAGAACACTGGAGTGGGTTGCCATTTCCTTCTCCAATGCATGAAAGTGAAATGTTAAAAACCCCAAGCTTATCATTTCTCATCAAACTGACCCAGGACCCTACAATGAGAAAACTGGAAGAACCCTTAGGATACATTCATTTTACAGATAAGGAAATATGACACAGGGAGAACAAGCACATTTCAAGGTCACGCAACTAATTAGAGGCAGAAGCAGTACTAGGACCCAGATCTCCATGCAATTGTTTCTTTCAAAATGCTATGTAAAGGGCAAGAAAGGCCAACTCAGGAGAATTTTCCTTTTTCTTTTTATCCCTGTTGCTAAGTCCGCATTAAAAAAAAAAAAAAAAAACTGGATGGAGAGAGGGGAAAAGAGGTCAGCGTGAACAGGTAGCAAGCTTATGCATTCTACCTGGCCCGGTAGCAGGCGAGAAGGAGGGGAAGGAGGTGCAAGGTGAGGGGTGTAGAAGGAGAAGAAAAAAAAAAAGAAGATAAATCTTAAAGACTTCCTGTTAGGCCGTAGGAGAAGTCGGTACTCGAAATTCAGTATTTGGGTATCGGGATAAAACGCCTAGAAACTTCAGGAAGCAAAAACCCCAGAGCACTCTGGAATCTGTAGCAGCATGCAAGTGTGGCTGTCGTGGTGGAGAGCTTGGAGACTACTAACTTCGAAGAGTTGCTTTCATTCAGTCGAGACTCAATCTTCCCTGTCCGTGAAATGAGCAGATTCAACAGTGGCCCCCCAGCACCACCGAGGAAAAGCGATGGCCGCTCTGAAATGTGGGAATAATCAAATTATCTTAAGAAGCTATAGTGGCCGGCCTTTAGGAGGAACACTTCCCAGAAGGAAAAAAGTCCTCAAGAGGAGAGAGCCCAGGTTTAAGATATGTAGGGAGCTGGCTACAAGCGCAAGTTAAGGTTCCCACGGTGGGCCAACGAGAACTCCCTCTGAGAAGCCGCAGAAGAAAAGGGGGGCGAGGATGGGAAGAAGGACTCGCCGCCTCCCTGGCGCTCCCCAGGCCTCGACTGTCCCCAAGAATCGACTTCTCACCTTGTCCAGTAAACCGCTACGGCTACTGCCCGTCCCGCAGCCGGAGCCACCGCCAGCCCCACTACTGCCTCCGCCACCACCGGCTCTCCCGCCCTGAGAAGCCGCCGCCGCCATCTTGCTTGCCTCTGCGTTTCCCTCCTCTCCTAAACTTGTCCGAAGCCGATTGGCTGAAACTGACGGCGTGACGTACTGCGCGGAGTCCATCGGGATCCGTAGTTGGGGCTGGCTGACGCGAGGTTGCCAGCGGAAGTGGCCGCGAGGCTTGCCGGGACTTGTAGTAATTAGAAGCTCCAGCCATCGGTTGCCGCCTTCTCGGCTGGCCGCCGCGTCGCGGTTACTAAGGGGTGGAGAAGGTAGTGGCAGGCGCCACGGTGGAGCGGCTCCGAGATTCCCGGGAGGCTCGGAGGCGCGCATCCCGCCCGACCGGGACGTCGCCCCCGCTGACATCTCGGAGGCGGAAGCGACGCCGGAGGCAGGTGCGGCTGGAAACTTAGTTTGCGTGAGGGGTTAGAGTCTCCGCCGCTCCACGTGCAGTGTTTCCTAAGGATGGGGTAGGAGCTCGTCCTTATCCTTTTTTAGCCTTGTTACTGCACTTACTGGTTTTCTGGTGACTGTCATCTTAGCTGTGACTGTCATCTTATTTTCGTGATAAAGAGAACTCACAGTCACTGAGTGCGTGTTGCCTACCAGGCGCTGTCTTAAGTACCTATATATCCATCCCCTTTTAGTCCCCTGACGAAACAGTTAGATGAGGAAACTTAGGAAATTAACCAAAGCCAGATAGCATGTATCAGAACCTAGTTTAGCAGCCAGGTGTTTGTGTCATCGAACCCGTGCCATGCTCCCTTTGTTACCACCAGGGGTCCTTGGACTCTTTAATCAATAGAAATTGATAAGAGACCAGGCAACGAATTCAGGCAAGATTTTATTGGGACTCCACTTGCATCAGGCTTCCCTGATAGCTCAGTTGGTAAAGAATCCGCCTGAGTTGCAGGAGACCCCTGTTCGATTCCTGGGTTGGGAATATCCCCTGGAGAAGGGAAAGGCTACCCACTCCAGTATTCTGGCCTGGAGAATTCCACAGACTGTGTAGGCCATGGGGTCGCAAAGAGTCAGACACAACTGAGCGACTTTCACTTTCCTCTTGCAGCAGCAGAGAGCAAAGCAAGAGACAGGTGGGGGGGGGGGCGGGGTAGGGGTGGCGAGTGAGCTGGTCCCTTAAATAGGGTGAGGGTAGGGAACCAAATGGATGAGGTGGGTGAGTGGCTTCCTGTGGTCTGCCCACACCCTTTGTGGTGCTGTGTGCAGGGATCATGCACAGTATCCTACTTTTGCTCCTGGCACCTCAGAAGTGGCAGTTGGATTTTGGCCTTTTTATGTGTTATTGTTCATAATTTGGGCTTGCCTGGTGGCTCAGAGGTTAAAGCGTCTGCCTGGAATGCAGGAGACCCGGGTTTGATCCCTGCATCGGGAAGATCCCCTGGAGAAGGAAATGGCAACCCACTCCAGTACTCTTGCCTGGAGAAGCCCATGGAGGGAGGAGCCTGGTGGGCTACAGTCCATGGGGTGGCAAAGAGTCAGACACGACTGATCGACTTCACTTTCACTGGCCCCACCTGTGCATGCATGCAGTTATTTTTAGTCCCTTTTAGTTTATTTGTATTAATATTTTTTTGCTGTACAAAGAGGTGTTTGTCCAGGTACTAGGTCCGTCTAGTCAAGGCTATGGTTTTTCCAGTGGTCATACATGGATGTGAGAGTTGGACTGTGAAGAAAGCTGAGCGCTGAAGAATTGATGCTTTTGAACTGTGGTGTTGGAGAAGACTCTTGAGAGTCCCTTGGACTGCAAGGAGATCCAACCAATCCATTCTGAAGGAGATTAGCCCTGGGATTTCTTTGGAAGGAATGACGCTAAAGCTGAAACTCCAGTACATTGGCCACCTCATGCGAAGAGTTGACTCATTGGAAAAGACTCTGATGCTGGGAGAGATTGGGGGCAGGAGGAGAAGGAGATGACAGAGGATGAGATGGCTGGATGGCATCACTGACTCAATGGACATGAGTCTGAGTGAACTCCGCGAGTTGGTGATATACAGGGAGGCCTGGCGTGCTGCAATTCATGGGGTCGCAAAGAGTTGGACATGACTGAGCAACTGAACTGAACTGAACTGAATGTAGATGAGAAACATTAGTCTGTGTGTGTGTGTGTATTTTGGAGCTGGGAGACACTACCATCAGATTGAGATTAGTTGCTTCACATTTGAGATAGAGACCAGAGGTGGCTGAAACTAACTAGGTAGGCAGCCTCTAAATCTGGAACTTGGTCTTTCTTTTTTCCATCGCACAGGTAAATGCCGTACTTTTCTTAGGGATTACTTCCTAGACAGTGTATCATGGGGGTTATGTGCCCTTCCTAACACATTAGTCATAAATCCACACCTTCTCACCTGGTATTCCTCATAGGAAACTGTAGTTTCCAGGATACTTAGTGAATATCTTTTCCCAGATTGTGTCTTTAAGTTTTGTCTTTGCTGCTTTTGTTATGCATAAGTTTATTTTGTGTAAATGGTGGTATAAATGACCCTTTCCTTTCTAATTTGTGATTTGCACTTCCTATTTAAGCTCTCTGCTGCTAAGTCTGCTAAGTCACTTCAGTCGTGTCCGACTCTGTGCAACCCCAGAGACGGTAGCCCACCAGGCTCCGCCGTCCCTGGAATTCTCCAGGCAAGAACACTGGAGTGGGTTGCCATTTCCTTCTCCAATGCATGAAAGTGAAAAGTGAAAGTGAAGTTGCTCAGTTGTGTCCGACTCTTCGCAACCCCCTGGACTGCAGCCTACCAGGTTCCTCCATCCATGGGATTTCCCAGGCAAGAGTACTGGAGTGGGGTGCCATTGCCTTCTCCATTTAAGCTCTCTAGCCCGAGAGAAAACAAACCAATTTGATCACATGGACCACAGCCTTGTGTAACTCAATGAAACTATGAGCCATGCCGTGTTGTGCCACCAAGACGGACGGGTCATGGTGGAGAGTTCTAACAAAATGTGATCCATTAGAGAAGGGAATGGCAAACCACTTCAGTATTCTTGCCCCATGAACAAAATGAAAAGGCAAAAAGATGATACTGAAAGATGAACTCCACAGGTAGGTAGATACCCAATATGTTACTGGAGATCAGTGGAGAAATAACTCCACAAAGGATGAAGAGATGGAGCCAAAGCAAAAATAAGATTCAGTTGTGGATGTGACTGGCGGTGGAATTAAAGTCCGATGCTGTAAAGAACAATATTCCATAGGAACCTGGAATGTTAGGTCCATGAATCAAGGCAAATTGGAAGTGGTCAAACAGGAGATGGCAAGAGTAAGCACTGACATTTTAGGAATCAGCGAACTAAAGTGGACTAGAATGGGTGAATTTAACTCAGATGACGATTATATCTACTTCTGTGGGCAGGAATTCTTTACAGGAAATGTAGTAGCCATTATAGTCAACAAAAGAGTCCAAAATGCAGTACTTGGATGCAGTCTCAAAAATGACAGAATGATCTCCGTTCATTTCCAAGGCAAACCATTCAGTATCACAGTGTTCCAAGCCTATGCCCTGACGAGTAATGCTGGAGAAGCTGAAGTTAAATGGTTCTTCTAAAGACCTATAAAACCTAGAACTAACACCCCCAAAAGATGTCCTTTTCATTATAGGGGACTGGATGCAAAAGTAGGAAGTCAAGAAATACTTGGAGTAACAGGCAAATTTGGCCTTGGAGTACAGAATGAAGTAGGGCAAAGGCTAATAGATTTTTGCCAAGAAAATGCACTGGTCATAGCAAACACCCTCTTCCAACAACACAAGTGATGACTACACATGGACATCACCAGATAGTCAATACCGAAATCAAATTGATTATATTCTTTGCCACCAAAGATGGAGAAGCTCTATACAATCAGCAAAAACAAGACTGGAAGCTGCTGTGGCTCAGATCATGAACTCCTTATTGCCAAATTCAGACTTAAATTGAAGAAAGGAGGAAAAACCACTAGACCATTCCATTATGACCTAAATCAAATCCCTTATGATTATACAGTGGAAATGACAAATAGATTCAAGGGATTAGATCTGATAGAGTGCCTGAAGAACTATGGACAGAAGTTCGTGACATTGTACAGAAGGCAATGATCAAGACCATCTCCAAGAAAAAGAAATGCAAAAAGGTAGAATGGTTGTCTGAGGAGGCCTTACAAATAGCTGAGAAAGGAGAAGTGAAAGGCAAAGGAGAAAAGGAAAGATATACCCATCTGAATGCAGAGTTCCAAAGAATAGCAAGGAGAGATAAGAAAGCCTTCCTCAGTGATCAATGCAAAGAAATAGAGGAATATCATAGAATGTGAAAGACAACAGATCTCTTCAGGAAAATTAGAGATACCAAGGAATATTTCATGCAAAGATGGGCTTGATAAAGGACAGAAATGGTATGGACCTAACAAGATATTAAGAGGTGGCAAGAATACACAGAAGAACTGTACAAAGAAGATCTTCACAACCCAGATAACCACGTTAGTGTCCTCACTCACCTAGAACCAGAAATGCTGAAATGCGAAGTCAAATGGGTCTTGGGAAGCATCACTACGAACAAGCTAGTGGAGGTGATGGAATTCCAGCTGAGGTATTTCAAATCCTAAAAGATGATGCTGTGAAAGTGCTGTGCTCAATATGCCAGCAAACTTGGAAAACTCAGCAGTACCGTAGGACTGGAAAAGGTCAGGTTTCATTCCAATCCCAAAGAATGGCAATGCCAAAGAATGCTCAAATCAAATTGCCAACATCTGCTGGATCATGGAAAAAGCAAGAGAGTTCCAGAAAAACATCTATTCCTGCTTTATTGACTATGCCAAAGCCTTTGACTGTGTGGATCACAAGAAACTGTGGAAAATTCTGAAAGAGATGGGAATACCAGACACCTGACCTGCCTCTTGAGAAACCTGTATGCAGCTCAGGAAGCAACAGTTAGAACTGGACACGGAACAATAGACTGGTTCCAAATAGGAAAAGGAGTACGTCAAGGCTGTATATTGTCACCCTGCTTATTTAACTTCTATGCAGAGTACATCATGAGAAACGCTGGACTGGAAGAAACACAAGCTGGAATCAAGATTGCTGGGAGAAATATCAATAACCTCAGATATGCAGATGACACCACCCTTATGGCAGAAAGTGAAGAGGAACTAAAAAGCCTCTTGATGAAAGTAAAAGAGGAGAGTGAAAAAGTTGGCTTAAAGCTCAACATTCAGAAAATGAAGATCATGGCATCCGGTCCCATCACTTCATGGGAAATAGATGAGGAAACAGTGGAAACAGTGTCAGACTTTATTTTTTTGGCTCCAAAATCACTGCAGATGGTGACTGCAGCCATGAAATTAAAAGACGCTTACTCCTTGGAAGGAAAGTTATGACCAACCTAGATAGTATATTCAAAAGCAGAGACATTACTTTGCCGACTAAGGTCCATCTAGTCAAGGCTATGGTTTTTCCTGTGGTTATGTATGGATGTGAGAGTTGGACTGTGAAGAAAGCTGAGTGCCGAAGAATTGATGCTTTTGAACTGTGGTGTTGGAGAAGACTCTTTAGAGTCCCTTGGACTGCAAGGAGATCCAACCAGTCCATTCTGAAGGAGATCGACCCTGGGATTTCTTTGGAAGGAATGATGCTAAAGCTGAAACTCCAGTACTTTGGCCACTTCATGTGAAGAGTTGACTCATTGGAAAAGACTCTGATGCTGGGAGGGATTGGGGGCAGGAGGAGAAGGGGATGACCGAGGATGAGATGGCTGGATGGCATCACTGACTCGATGGAGGTGAGTCTGAGTGAACTCCGGGAGATGGTGATGGACAGGGAGGCCTGGCGTGCTGTGATTCATGGGGTCGCAAAGAGTCGGACACAACTGAGTGACTGAACTGAACTGAACCACACAGTTGCACTCATCTCACACGCTAGTAAAGTAATGCTCAAAATTCTCCAAGCCAGGCTTCAACAGTACATGAACCATGAACTTCCATATGTTCAAGCTGGATCTAGAAAAAGAAGAAGAACCAGAGATCAAATTGCCAAAATCCATTGGATCGTCAAAAAAGCAAGAGAATTCCAGTAAAACATCTACTTCTGCTTTATTGACTATGCCAAAGTCTTTGACTGTGTGGACCACAACAAATTGTGGGAAATTCTTCAGGAGATGGGAATACCAGACCACCTTACCTGCCTCCTGAGAAATGTGTATGCAAGTGAAGAAGCAACAGTTAAAACTGGACATGGAACAACAGACTGGTTCCAAATAGGAAAAGGAGTACATCAAAGCTGTATATTGTCACTGTGCTTATTTAACTTATATGCAGAGTACATCATGAGAAATGCTGGACTGGATGAAGCACAAGCTGGAATCAAGATTGCCAGGAGAAATATCAATAACCTCAGATATGCAGATGACACCACCTGTATTTATGGCAGAAAGTGAAGAAGAACTAAAGAGCCTCTTGATGAAAGTGAAAGAGGAGTTGGCTTAATGCTCAACATTCAGAAAACTAAGATCATGGCCTCTGGTCCCATCACTTCATGGCAAATAGATGGAGAAACAATGGAAACAGTGAGAGATTTTATTTTGCGGGGCTCCAAAATCACTGCAAATGGTGACTGCAGCCATGAAATTAAAAGATGCTTGCTCTTTGGAAGAAATGTTATGACCAACCTAGACAGCATATTAAAAAGCAGAGACATCACTTTGCCAACAAAGGTCTGTCTAGTCAAAGCTATGATTTTTCCAGTAGTCATGTATGGATGTGAGAGTTGGACTATAAAGAAAGCTGAGCGCCAAAGAATTGATGCTTTTGAACTGTGGTGTTGGAGAAGACTCTTTAGAGTCCCTTGAATTGCAAGGAGATCCAACCAGTCCATCCTAAAGGAAATCAGTCTTGAATATTCATTGGAAGGACTGATGTTGAAGCTGAAACTCGAATACTTTGGCCACCTGATGTGAAGAACTGACTCATTTGTAAAGACCCTGATGCTGGGAAAGATTGAAGGCAGGAGGAGTAGGGAACGACAGGATGAGAAGGTTGCTTGGCATCACCGACTCAATGGACAGGAGTTAGAGTAAGCTCCGGGGGTTGGTGATGGACAGGGAAGCGTGGCGTGCTGCCGTCCATGGGATTGCAAAGAGTCAGACATGACTGAACAACTGAACTGAACTGATTCCCACCTCATTGTCATAAAATTATTTTCTTCTTACACCTTCCTGTCTATGTCTCTGTCTTCTTTTCTGTCTCTATCTGGAATCTTTAGTCCTGTGGCATTTTTCTAGGCCCCAGGTGAGACACATTTTGGAAGAAAGTGTCACAGAAGGACATAATTAATGAGAAAGTTAGAGATCTAAATGACAGACTAAGAAGAAGTGCAATATCTATTTTATAGGTGAAGAAACAGGGGAAGAAACAGAATAAAAAAGAAGTCAAGAGGTCTCTTCCAAGATCAAAGATCAAGTAAGTACTATGCAGAACTAGAGTCGTCATATTCTGTAAGTTATTGAAATTTTCTCCAACAGTCATCTCTGACCTTTCCCAGGTAACTGTGTACTCATTCATTCATTCATTTACCTATCTAGCAGATTGTGGTTAGTCCCAAGAGGGATTTCCTGAAAGACAGATTGACTCCATGACTGTGTTTCCCCATCCAGTCATCCATTCATCCCTTCATCTTCCTAACACATTTTTAATGAGTTCTAGGCTCTATGCTAGGCTCTGGGATTATATAGGTAAATAGGTATTATAGGCTGCATAGCAGGTGGGAAGTTGGTAAGGGAATAAAAATTATAACAAAGTGATAAGTATTATACTAGGAGAAGTAGGGAGTATCGTGGAAATACATGGAAAGGATCTCCAGCCTTTTTCAGGGTGGCAGGGATCAGGAAATTCACAGTGCCCTGTGTTGAACCAGAGAAGATAACAAGATCACTCATTCATTCCATGCTACTGCTGCTGCTAAGTCGCTTCAGTAGTATCTGACTCTGCGACCCCAGAGACAGCAGCCCACCAGGCTCCCCGTCCCTGGGATTCTCCAGGCAAGAACACTGGAGTGGGTTGCCATTTCCTTCTCCAATGCATGAAAGTGAAAAGTGAAAGCGAAGTCACTCAGTCGTGTCTGACTCCTAGCGACCCCATGGACTGCAGCCTACCACGCTCCTCCGTCCATGGGATTTTCCAGGCAACAGTACTGGAGTGGGGTGCCATTGCCTTCTCCCATTCATTCCATAGGTGGAGTCTATTATGTGCCAGGTGTTAGATGCTGGGAGTGAAGAGATGAGCATCATAGATGCTGTCCTTCCTCAGAGCCTAATTAGGGAGATTAAAAAACTCTGGGCCTTGGGAGGACCACTGTATCCTTCATTTGACTCACACTTTTTTATTGAGTGTTTCCTGTGAGCTTTCCAAAAGTAGAAGAGAGACAGTGAATTGGACATGTTTCGAGACTTTCAGGTTCAGAGACCATTAAAAGAGTCCCTTTATGATTGTTAGTAATCTCACGAGGTAGAAGGGGTTCCAACCACAAAAGATGTACAGAAGAAACATGCCAGAGTTTAGCTAAAGCAGCAGTCATTTACCTCTGGAATTTTCAGTGAAGGTTTTATGGAAGGGATGGCATCTGGATTGAGTCTAGAAAGAAGCTTTTTTTTTTCTCTATTACCTCATTTAATTATTAGAACAGTTCTCTGAGGCAGAGGTTTAATCCTCATATTTGAGAAATCTGAGGCACAAAGAGGTAAAGTGATTTGCCCAGGGTCACTCAGCTCAGTGGTAGAAACTAGCCTCAAACTTAAGTCCCTGTCTGTAAAATTGTTACCCCTTCCTGTTGCACCCATCTCCTTGTCATATGTTTCTCTTCTGGGAAACATTTTCTCAGGACACCTGATCCCAGCTCTACTCCGCTCCTCCCATGAACTGAATCTGCCCAGACCCTCCATCTTAGGGTCCTACCTTCTTGCCAGGGTCTCCTTCCCCCTGGCCAGGGTCTTAAAGGTTCCTAAACCTCTGCTACCCCAAATTGTCTAAAGCTATCCCAAAGCAGGTTTAGGAATTACTAGATCCCTTTAAAGAAAAATCTCAGTCTCTAAGAGCTCAAGGTTTAAAGAATTTAGATCTTTGATTAGAAATTTCTTTTCCTAAAGGAAGTGGCATTGGAGCCTAATCTTAAAGCATGAGATCAGTGAGATGTACAAGATAGAAGAGCTGTTTTGGGCCAAAGGAACACTAAGAACAAAGGCATGGATCTGTAGGGCCTCAGAGAGAGGGTGTGTGTTGGGGGTGGTCCTGGTGGGCTCATAGGCTGTGTTGGGGTGAGAGCAGCCCTGCCCCTCCTCACTCCTCACTTCCTGTTTTCCGTGCTTGGCTTTCAGGGTCATGGCCTCCACAGGACTCTACAAGCTGGATGACGGGAAGCCTCACCTGAGCAACTGCTTTCCAGCCAAAAGCCTGCTTCGGACGCCAGAGGAAGGTCAGGTGACTTCTCAAATCAGAACCTTTGCCTCACACCCAGCACCTGCTTCAGAATGTCTCTAACACCCATGTCTTCCTCTTCAACCCATTCACTAATGTTCCCTGCCCCATCCTGTTCCTTTCCTTCTAATCCATCTTCCCCCAAGCAGCCTCAGAGAGTCTAATTTTTTTTTTTCCTATTTATGTATGTATTTGGGCTTACCAGGTAGCTCAACCGATAAAGAATCTGCCTGCGATGCAGGAGACCTGGGTTCGATCCCTGGCTTGGGAAGATCCCCTGGAGAAGGGCATGGCAACCCACTCTAGTATTCTTGCCTGAAGAATTCCATGGACAGAGGAGCCTGGTGGGCTACAGTCCATGGGCTCGCAAAGAGTCTGACATGACTGAGCAACTAACACGTATCTGTTTTAAACATGTATCTGTTTAAAATGTCTTATTTTTACACAATTTTTCAAGATTACTTTTCATTTACAGTTATTACAAGATATTGGCTATATTCCCCATGTTGTACAGTACATCCTTGAGCCTAACTTACACCCAGGAGTTTGTACCTCCCACCCCTACATGGCCCCTCCATCCCTCTTCTCTGCTTGGAACCACTAGTTCTCTGTGTCTGTGAGTCTGCTTCTTCAATTTTTTTATTCACTAGTTTGTTGTATTCTTTAGAATCTACCTATAAGCAATATCTTATATGGGCAGTTTTTCTCTTTCTCTGTCTGACTTATTTCACTTAATATAATGCCCTTGGGGTCCATCCATGTTGTTGCAAATGGCAAAATTCCTTTTTAATGGTTAAGTAGTACCCCATTGTATGTATGTCCCACAGATTTTATCTGTTCAGCTGTTGATGGATGCTTAGGTTGTTTCCATGTCTTGGGCTGCTTTGAACACTGGGGTATGTTTTTGAATTGGTAACTTTGGTTACCAATTGCTTTTTTAAATTTATTTTTTTTAATTATTTGTTTATTTTTGGCTGTGCTGGGTCTTTGTTGCTGCTCGGACTTTTCTCTAGTTGCAGTGCGTAGCAGCTGCTCTTTGTTGTAGTGTGTGAGCTTCTCATTGCAGCAGCTTCTGTTGTTATGGAGCACGAGTTCTAGGACATGTGGGCTTCAGTAGCTGCAGTGCATGGGCTCGGTAGCTGTGGTTCCCAGGCTCTAGAGCACAGACTCAATAGTTATGGCGCACAGGCTTAGTTCCTCCATGGCATGTGGGATCCTCCCAGACCAGGGATCGAACTGGTGTCTCCTGCACTAGGAGGTAGATTCTTTACCACTGAGCTACAAAGGACGCCCAGTGACTGTCTTTTGTGGATATATACCCAGGAGAGGAATTTCCGGATCATATGGTCATGCTATTTTTAATTTTTTGAGGAGCCTCCATAATGTTTTCCGCTGTGGCTGCACCAGTTTCCATGCCCACTAACAGTGTACAAAGGTTCTCAGGGAACCTTCTGATGTACACCACAGTGTTCTCATCTGTTCAGTGAATTCTCACTGCTGTTCCTTTACTTTTCTGTTCTACCCCATGCCTTGGTTTATGCCCTGTTTCATAGTGTTCTATTTTGACATAGCTTTTTCTAAAAATTGCTTATTTTTTAATTGAAGGATAATTGCTTTACAGAATTTTGTTGTTTTCTGTCCAACCTCAACATGAATCAGCCATAGGTATACATATATCCCCTCCCTCTTGAACCTCCCTCCCATCTCCCTCCCCATCCCACCCCTCTAGGTTGGTACAGAGCCCCTGTTTGAGTTTCCTGAGACATACAGCAAATTCCCGTTGGCTATCTATTTTACATATGGTAATGTAAGTTTCCGTGTTACTCTCTCCATACATCTCACCCCCTCCTCCCCTCTCCCCATGTCCATGAATCTGTTCTCTGTTCACATAGTTTTTAACCATTTGCCTGGAATGTTCCAGCTCTCGTTCCAGTTGTCCAGACACCTCCTATCCCACTAGCTGAGCTTGTCTTCCACATCTTCCAATAAGCCGTGTCCAGCTACTCCAGCCCTCAGTGCCCATCCTCTCTTGTGAGCCATCTTCCTTTCTGTGTTTCTTGTTTGATGTATAGTCATATTCTGCCTAGCTCCTAAATAAAGTGGCTTAAACTTGACTCTGCTAAATAGTTTTTCAACCATTTATCTAATTAAAGACTCCCCTGGGGCAGGGACCCCTCCTAATGCTGAGCAGAGTCCTGCACATGGAACACTGCTGAGAAGTGTGGTTTCACTGGATTGGATTTATTGCTTTGAAAGTGTAGAGCAAGGCAAAAGTACCTCTAGCTTACCCTGGATGGAGTGGCTTGCTGCTCACTCTGTGCATGGAAGAACCATGTACAGTGGAAGAACCTTCTCCTTCAGCTTGTCCTCCCCACTTCTCTTGAGTGATTTTTCTTTTCACATAGGACCTTCTTTGGCCACCTAGTTGTTTAAAACCCTCCTGTGGAGCTGTCAGTAAGAACTCATGATTTCATGCCCACACTCCCTCGCGCACACATAGATGGACAGAGAAATAAATATAGCTGTATATATCTTCATGTGTTAATATACATATGTATATTTCCTGGCCCATGGAGGGCGATAATACCTCAGTTGCAAAGGGATGCTTGGCACCTTAGTGTTGGTTTCTAAATACCATTCTCCAATAAAAGAAGCCAGGGCTTCTCAGCCAAAAAGTTGTTTCTAGGGCTGAGTCAGGAAAAAATACACTTTGAGCCAGAAAATAAAGCAGTGCTCAGAAAAACAATGGGGGCAATTTTAAAGGACATAGGTGCCAACCTGAGGGAATGCCCAGTGGGCAAAGCTGGAACAGTATGAGCAGCAAAATAAATAAAGGTAAAATTGTGTTGTAATCTGTAGAATAAGTTTTAATATACAGTCATGATCTCATACAATGTAATTAAACTCTGATTACATAAATAAGAGGGGGGGAAGAGCAGCTCTTCCTTACAATAGAATTCTAGTTAATAAATGTAGAAGGAATGAAGGAAATAGAAAATCACTATCAAAACATCACAATAATAATTTTTACAGGCAAGAAACTCTACAATGTTCTTTAGAGAAATAGAACCAGTAGAATATGTGTGTCTCTCTGTATGTATATCCTGCATGTTTTGTTTTCATATACATATATGTGTGTATATATGTGGACAAACACACAGATAAGGAATTGGTTTATGAAATGTGGAGGCTGGCAAGTCTGAAATCTGTAGGACAGGCAGGCTGAAAACTCAGGTTTTCATGCTCATGCTGCAGTCTTAAGGAAAAATTTCTTCTTCCTTTGGGAAGCCTGTTTTTTTGCTTTTAAGGTCTCAGGTGAATGGGTAAGGCCCACACATTATCCATGGATTGTTTCAGGTACTTAAAGTCAACTGGTTGTCAGAAACACCTAGGTTAGTATTTGATTGACTAACTGCTTACCATAGCCCAGCCAAGTTGACACATGAAATTAACCATCATAGATGCTAGAATTCATGGGTTAAAGTATGATGAAAAATAGGTTATTTGTATAGTCTTGAGCTGTCTTTATTAATTTCAAAGGGACTTCTTGAGTAGCTAAGCTGACACCACCTTCGCTGAGTGATCAAAATTAACATCACCAGTAATAAGACATAATTGGCATCATGTGTGCTCTGATAGGTTGTGCTGAGGAGGCCACAGCACCACTTCTTGCCAAACTGCAAGGCCTTTAGTCTAAATTATGGGGGGAAAAAAATTAAACAAACTCAAATTGAGAGACATCTTATAAAGCAATTGACTGTTGATTAGTACTCTTCAAAAGTGTCAGGATCACACAAAAAAAATAAAGACTGCAGAACTGTTACGGATTAGGGGAGACGAAGGTGATGTGACAGCTAAATGAAATGTGAATTCTTGGATAGGACCCTGGAACAGAAAGAGAGCATTAGTGAGAAAACTGATGAAAGTCAAATAAAGGCTGTAGATTAATTACTAATATTATGCCATTGCTAATTTCTTGGCTTCAGCCATTGCACTATGATTATATACGATGTTGCTATTCGGGAAACTGGGTGAAGGCTGTACAGGAGCTCTGTGTTACTTTTACAGCTTTTCTGGAAGTCTAAAATTATCCCCAAATGAAATTTACAGGTGGAGGGAAACCTTCCTATGGACAGAAACTCTTTCTGCTAAAAGCCTACCACATTAGAACCGACACTCCTTATTCTGACCCTCAAGACCTTTCAGATCTGACTCTGCTGACCTCCTCAGCCTCATCTCTTTTCCTTCATGTCCATCTCCCGACACATTCCTTCCTGGGTGTGTGGGCAGTTTTGGCACCAGCTCAGGCTGGAGTGTTCAAGAGTTTGGACTGCTGGGATAGGACAAAGGTCCATGTGCTAGATGAGGGCAGCCCTGGGAAATGAGTGCCCGGGCTGTCGGGCCCCGGGTGGGAATAGGAACTGGCTCACATCAGGCATAGGGCAGAAGCAGCATCCAAGAGCCAGGATTAGCAGCAGTACTCCGGTGAGCCAAGGCAAGCACCTGAGGCGGCGAATGGGCTATGTGGCAGGGAAACGGTGGTCAGAGGCACCAAGCTGGTCCCCACAGCTCTGTGCTGTTCTTTGCAGTCCCAATCTTTCATGCCTCTGAGTACTTTTTGTGTCCTTTTCTCTGCCCAGGCTACTTAGTTTTTCCCTCTTCACCTGGTCAGCTTTCAACATACAAGACCCAGCTCATCCCCTAGGCTGGTAGCTCCCCACTCTAGGCTTCACAGCACTCTTTACATTTATTGAGCACCTTTGAATCCTCAGGCATATTCTTCTCCATAGCCCCAACTCCTGCCACAAAGTCAGTGCTCAGAAAAGGTCTGAATGGATGATTGTGGGTGGGGGCTGTGGCTCAGGGTTCATTCAGCCACACTCAGTGTGGTAAGCTCTGTGTAGGCCTAGGGAACATTGAGATGAATGAATCAGAGCCTGTATTCTCATGGAGCTTCCATTCTAGACTGCAAGATAGGCAATAAACAAGTGAACAATGATAGATATTGAACAATGAAGAGTGAACAATGACCAGTATCTGTCCCTAGGAAGGTTTCCCTCCCACCTGTAAATTTTCATTTGGGGATAATTTTAGACTTCCAGAAAAGCTGTAAAAATAAAACAGAGTTCCTATATAGTCTTCACCCAGTTTCCCTAATGTTAAATGAATAAACTACTGATGAAGGACAGAACAGATTCTAGAATGTTGTCACAATTTTTATTGGATAGGCTTAGTTGTGAACCTCATATTCACTTTGCTGCTGCTGCTAAGTCACTTCAGTCGTGTCCAACTCTATGCGACCCCATAGATGGCAGCCCACCAGGCTCCCCCGTCCCTGGGATTCTCCAGGCAAGAACACTGGAGTGGGTTGCCATTTCCTTCTCCAATGCACGAAAGTGAAAAGTCAAAGTGAAGTTGCTCAGTCGTGTCCGACCCTCAGCGACCCCATGGACTTTACTTGTGTACAATTTCTAGTTCTTTCTACAGTGGACATGTATTATTGAGTCTTTTTAAAATGGCAGCTGTCCTTTGATTTTTTTTATCCTGAGCTCCTAACATAACCTTTGCCTTGTAATGATAGAATTCAGGGTAAGGTCCAGGAAGATGGAACCCATTGAGTTGGTGTCACACAATGGACTTTACCCAAGAGATAACAAATGGTGCAGTAACTAGCTGGCCCAGGAAAAAAGGATCTGCTTAACTGAGGATAGTCAGGGAAGGCTTCACAGAATAGGAAATACTTTATCTGCAATCATGAATGAACCGTTAAGAGTTCAAAGGCAAAAATGTGGAGGAAAGAACTAGGCAAGTCATTCTACACTTTTGAGTCTTTGCCTTTTTGTCTGTAAAACGGGGGCAGTAGCATGTTTCTTGGGTTTGGAGGCCAATTAAATAAGACAGGTATATAGATGTTCCCCTGGCCCCCACAATCCCAGTTGTGGCACAGTATCTGGTGCATATTAGGTAATGAGGAGCTCATTTTCATTTTTGCATTAAAGATAAACATTCTGGAAAGGCACTAGTTTTGGCTTTGAAGGAGTTTACTCCTGTTCTCATCTTTTCACTGTTCTCATCTTTTCAGCAGGCCGAGGACACTGGCTAGTGGCTCGGAAAGGTAGCCTCAAGAAGAAGCCCAAGAATGTGGCTGAGACAACAGCTGAAGGTCAGGAAGGCCAGAAGGTTTCTTTTGAGGTTGGAGGGAAGAAAGGGTCTCGACAGGAAAACCGGTCGGACACTCCTGGACAGGTGCTGGACCTGGCTTTTCTGGTGAGAGTGAATGCATTCTGGAAGGGCTGGCAGCACCAGCTGACGACTGTCTTGGTTGGGGGGAGGGGGGGCGGTGGCAAGGACTTGCCCTGCTTTTCTCTGGTACGGTTACCTCCCATCCATCCCAAACTATTCTAATGGGCTTGGCAAATGGAGTGTAGCCAAGATGCTGAAGGGACCCAGAGCTTTCTTTATATGTGAAGTTTTCTTTACATCCACTTTGTGAGTTAGGTGTTATCATCCCTGTTATATTGTTGCCATTGTGCAAATGAGAAAACTGAGGCCCCCAGAAGTAATGTGCCTTGGCTGAAGTTCCTCAGCTAGTAATTAGGACTCTAGTTTACCCTGAATTAGAACTACTCAGAATTAAAACTCTGGTCTATTGACTGTAAAGCCTGTGCCTTTACATTTTATCAGATAAAAAGTCTTCATTGAGCCAAAGAGACAAAGCAGTAAGTCAGGGTAAACAGTAAATTTAAAAATCCTATTCCAGCACCCTGCTGGCTCAGTTGGTAAAGAAGCTGCCTGCAATACAGTACACCTGGGTTCGATCCCTGGGTCAGGAAGATCCCCTGGAGAAAGAAATGGCAACCCACTCTAGTATTCTTGCCTGGGAAATCCCATGGACAGAGGAGCCTGGCAGGCCACAGTCCATAGGGTCACAAGAGTTGGATACAACTTAGCAACTAACCCACCACCACTACTCCAGCACATAGTAGGGTGTAAAGGCTTCTATTGTGCTCTGGGGAGACTCTCTAGGAGCAGGGGAACTAGGGAGCCTCACACACCACTACCTTTCTCCTTGGGGTTAGTGTCTGGCTGAAAGCCAAGGATGCCAACTAGATATACCTAGTGTCTGGGTCAACCTTTACAAAGAGGACTGGGATGGTAATTTTTATTTACTCTGTGCAGTGCCTCAGTGGCTTTACACAGAAAGACCTATTTTGTAAACCAGTATTAATGTGTGGTCCAATGCTCATAGCTTCCCAAGAAGAACTCCCTGGCAGCTCACTTAGTTCCCAGACCCTGCTTATGGTTCCTGCACAGATCAAATGTTGAAAGAGAACTTTAAGGAGGCATCTCACCTCAAGGTGGGTAGCATAGGCTTTTTGCAGAATACTGTGGAGTTTCTTTGATTATCAGGTCCACTTCTCATTAGGGATTAGGAAGATTGAAGCAGTAGTACTGAAAAGGGGCAGAACCACTTCCCATAGTGCTCTTCTTTTCCCCTTTATTTTCAGCATTTCAACATATCCACATTGAGATCACTTGTTACAGTTCTGAGATGACTGCGAAACTCTGGTCATCACATTTAAAGCATAACATCCAGAGGTAGAAAAGGGAACGTCACTGTCTTATATTGATTTTTAAATATAAGCAGCTTCCCAGAACTGGCCTCCTATCCCCAGCAGCCTGCGTCTCATTGGCCAAACATATATCACAAGTCCCAGCAGTCACTGGTTAGGGGACCATGACCACCATGCTTGGATTAGAGAAAGTCAAGACTTAGCCTGTAGAGTGGGGGTTGAAGGATACATCTAGTTAGAGAAATGTGAATGATATTGGTTTCTTTCAAAATGGGAAGTAGAGAAGTGGCTCTAGAGAAATGAGCTAACAATGTCTGGTATAGTGGTTTCTCTCCACCCTTTGCTTTCTTCTCATCCTCTATGTGTGTCAGATACAGCAGTTTTTGTAAAATTGCCATCAGCCCTCTGCCAGAAAACCTCTTGACAGCTTTCCATTGACTGTGGGCTAAAATCCACAATCCTTTGCAGAGCCACCATGAATCCGCACGATCTAATGAGTGCGTCCATAACCTTACCTACGTGTTTTTCATCCTCTCAGAAACACCTTGCTTTCATTTGCCTTAATATCATTCACAAACCCTGCCACCCACTTTCATGGGACCAGCTCATACTTAGCACTTAAGGTATCGGCTGAACTATTCCTCAAATAGGTACTTCCTCACTTCTACACTAAGATAAGGATCTCCCATTACTGTCTCCCAGTGGCTTCTTGAATTTCTCCTTTAAAATACTTACTGTATTTGTAAATACTTGCTTGCTCATTGGCTTCCATGCAGTTTTAAGCTTCATGAAGGCATGGAATACTTCTGCTTTTCTTTGTTGTCTTTTAAGTTCCCAGTTCCATGCCTAACCATAAAAGGCACCATAACTAAATGATTAACTGAAAGAAGGAATGAGGTTTGGTTAAATAGAAATAGCAACTTCAAAGTTGAGATTTTTCTTCTACCTTTTAATTGTGAAGGACAATGTATGGTAGTCCTAAGAGCACAGTGCTTAGTAATTACAGATTTGGATTCAAATCATAGGTCCATCACTTATTGGCTGTGGGACCTTAGGGAAGTCATTTTCTCTCTCTTAGCCTTATTTTTCTCATTTATGAAGAGAGATATTCCCTTATGTCGAAGAGTTTAGTTAGGATTAGGAGAAAGTCCTTTTATTTTGGGCCACACTGAGTGGCCTATCAGGTCTTTAGTTCCACAGCCAGGGATCAAACCTGCACCCTTAGCATTGGAGATACAGAGTCTTAATCACTGGACCATGAGGGAAGTCCCAGGAGAAAGTTTCTTGATATATTTAGCATGATACATGGCCCAAAGTCGTGCTGGCCCAAAGTAGTATATAAATATTTGGCGAATAAATGAATGGATGAGCAAACACAAAAGTTACGACAAGGGTTTTGGTAATGCCCCAGAAATAAAGATTTTATTCTAAGAACCAGTTAGAGGAAGTGGAGCTCTGAAAAAGACAGAGAAGGAACAGAGAGAAATGCGGCCTCCTAAGAGCCCATAAAGTCTGTTTCCACCCCCATCTTACATACGAGAAACAGAGATGGGAGAGCCGAGGTGGCAGCTTGATTCTGAGCAGCTCCAAAGCCTGTTCTTCCACTGTACCAGGCTGCCCTCCTCACCAGGGAGTCATTTGTTGTCTTGGCCAATTATATGAGCTTTGCTGGGGCCTTGAGTGCTGATTCTTTGTATTGTGTTGCAGCTGAAGCACCACTGTGTGAAGGATCCATCAGACCTCTGCAACATTAACGTGAGCGGCCTGAAGTTCTCCAAGGTACGACTAGCCACCGGAGGTGTGACTGTGGTGAGCCGCACCTGAGGTGGCTCCTGTCTGATTGACCATCATAACTTCCAGAGTCTCTGGGAACTGGGATCTGGGTATAGGAAGGAGGAGAGTCACACAGGGACTCGCTGGGTGGAAACAACATCCACAGACACTATCTTTTGCTATAGATTTGGTATTGCCATTATCCCAGGTGAGGTGGGTTAAAGGAAATAAATAACCTTATGGAAGTGGTTTGAATGTGCATAGAATTTTATTGGGGTATGATTCATTGTGTGCAGAGAGTTCCCATCAGAAGAGCCTACAGGAGAAATTTCTCTCAGGTTTCAGTGCCAGGAATGGTATTAGTTCTCCCAAGATGCTGATAACTGGTTTTTTTTCCTTGAACATGGCATGCTGAGTCTTTCCTGAGCAGCTATCGAACCCGTGTCCCCTGCATTGGGAGGGTGGAGTTTTAATCACTTGACCTCCAGGGAAGTCTTGGTTTGTTCTTAACTCAGAGACTCTGTGACTTATATAATGAGTCATGTTTCTTTCTTTGCACTGGCTAATGGGTAGCTTGGAGCTAGATTTGTGGCCTGCCATCCCCAGTATATGTATTATAGCACATATTTTTGATTTGTAGGCCTTCCATGGCATATAAAAGAGAGATTTCTTGTAGAATGCCACACAGAAATTAAAATGTATCAATATAAGTAAATCTCAAAAGATCTGTGTATCTCAACACAAGTGAATCTTAAACATGTGGTGTTGAGTGAAAAAAGCAGGTTGCAGAATGGTATTTACAGTATGATGGCACTTAATATAAAAATTTTAAAACATGTAAATAATAACTATATATGGCTTGTGGATACACATACATGTAATGCAAGTATTAAAGAGATGTGGGATAATCACCAATTCAGGATAGCTGTATTTTACGAGAGGGAGGGTAGGGATATGTTGCAGGGATATCAACTCTCTATAGTGTTTTATTTCTTTAAAGAAATTTGAAGCAGAGACAGCATAATATTCAGACGGACAGGCCTTCAGAGTAACACTTACCACACTTTGCTGACTATTTGAATTATTTCATAATAGGAAAATAAAAAAAGCAGAAAAGCCCTTCCTGCCTTCAGCAAGTAAATGCTCTTGTTCTTAACCCTTGAAGTCTTTGCTCCTCTGACAGCAGCCCTGGAGCTTCAGCAAGGCCTCCAGGCAGGGAACTAATCTTATGTTCTTTGAAATGCCCTTTCACAGGCTAAGGAAAAGGATTTCAAGCATTTTAATTCAGTGATTTACATCAATGCCTCAGAAAACCTGCTTCCTCTAGGTAAGTTTTCTTCCTGAAAACCACCTCCTGCTTCCTGGCTGCCAGTCTTTCATGCTAGAAGTTGCCTGTCTGTTCACCTGTAACGTCATACATCTTTTTTTTGGAGTGCAACGAGCTGGGTGTGGGAGAACACACAGACCTGGATTCCAGCCCAGAGCCAGCCCTACCTACGCAGAACACTTCTCTGTGAGCTGCCGCTTCTGTCTCTGTAAATGGAGATGATCCCCTTCCCTTCTTCCTCCCTAAGGCAGGATACATTGTAGACTCAGACAGGATCAGTACGGTCAGCCCACCATGTCTGTGTTTTCCACATCTATGGATTCAACCAAACAGGGATATAAAAAATTTAGAAAAAATTCCAAGAAGTTCCGAACAGTAAAATTTGAGTTTGCCATGCACTGGCAACTATTTGCATAGCATTTATATTTACAACCACTTACAGAACATGTTTCCTTGGAGGCTCAGTTGGTAAAGAATCTGCCTGCAATGCAGGAGACTTGGGTTCAGTCTGTGGATTGAGAAGATGCCCTGGAGGAGGGCATGGCAACCCACTCCAGCATTCTTGCCTGGAGAACCCCCATGGACAGAGGAGCCTGGCGGGCTGTGGTCCATGTGGAATCACAGAGTTGGACATGACTGAGTGACGCAGCACAGCACAGAGCATTTACATTATGTTCATTATTAGTAATCTAGAGATTAGTAATCTAGAGTGTACAGGAGGCTGTGTGCAGGTTATATGCAAATACTACATCATTTTATACAAGCCCTTGAGCTTCCACAGATTTCAGTGTCCTTGGTGGTGAGGCAAGATGGAGGTGGAGGTTGGGGATTGGGGTAGGGGGTGTGTATGTAGGGGTGGATGGTCCTGGAATCAATCTCCTACCCATACCAAGGGACTGTATGTAAAAAATTTTTCAGTCCCTGAGAACTCCTATAGGAGTGTAAAGCCCTCTTGTTTATTCAGCAAATCCACAGCGACCCCTGCTGGGTGTCAGGACAGTATAGCAATCAGTGTGTCCAGTTTTCTGTTCTGAGCTCAGTTATAGCAGGATACAGTAAGTGCAACGATAGAGGGAATCAGAAAATCAACTGGGCCATCAACTGGGCCTTGAGTGTCAGAAGATACTTGTGAGAAAAGGAGTATGTAAGCTGAGACCTAAAACATGAATAGAGTGACTCAGAAGGTAAGAAGGCATTTCTGGCCAACAGAACAACAGATGGGGGGCAGCAGTGCCTGATCAGGGACCGTGAAGAAGCTTTGTATGTGTGCAAGAGGTATAGGCAGAGGAGAATGGAGACTAGGAAGATGGGCAAGGGGCCCCATATTATCAGGGGCACTGAGTGACATGGACTTAACTCTGCAGGCAAAAGAGAACCTTGGAAGGCTTTGAAATAGAGACTCAGTAGTGGCTGTGAGGAGCATGGATTGTAAGATGGGAGCCAGGAAACCTGGGAGATGGTTGCATTTTTCCAGGAGAGGAGAGGTGAGGCCTCAGCTGGGGCTGTGGCCATAAGGGTAGAGGGGATTGAGAGAGACAGAGAGAGAGAGGAGGTAGAAATAAACCAGATGTGGTAACTAAGGGGCATGTAGAGAAAGAGAAGAACCAAGGGGATTTACTGAGACAGTATAGGAAAGGCAGGTTTAGGGAGAAATAGGATGAATTCAGTTTTGAATGCATGGAGTTTGAAGGGTGTTTTTAAAGAAGTGTGTGACTAAGTCCCTGTCCTTGAGGAAACAGTGTAGTCTCTCAGGAGCCTGAGTTTGAAAACAAAGGCCAGCAGGCATATGGAAAGATACTCAACCTCACTAATAAATAAAAGAGCATCCAAGAACTATTATATGCATATCAAATATTGACAGAAATGAGGACTGATGACTGCCAGCGTTGGTAGGGAAATGGGTACTCTCATATTCAAATAGAATAAATTGGTGCAGCATCTTTGGAAGGTAGTTTGGCAGTGTCTCTTAGTCTAGTAGTCTAGTAGTTCCACTCCCCAAAATTTATTCTATAGAAACACACTTGAACAAGGATGTTCATTGGAAATACCCTGAAAGCACATGTTTCTATTTGACTCTCTAGAACATTCCAACTCACAAAACCAACATAGGCCACACTTGACACCAGGTTCACTTAGAAGGCTCTGGGTAATTCCCCACATATGCCAGCAGCACAGCATCAGCACTTCATGTTCAATGGAATCCTCATGGCAGTTCCTGAGCAGTTCATGTAGCTGTTCAGGTAGCCATCCGTGAGCTACTGGCTGCTCTCAATGGGTTGATGCCAGCACTCTGGCTTAGAAGCCTTTTTTACCACAGGAGCAAATAGCTGTTGTTACACTCCATAGACAAGGCCCCCAGAGTTTCTGAAAAGGACATGGCCAATCATAGGAGTGCCCACACACAGAGAAGCCCAAAGTTATGGCGCCCCCTTCAGATAGGTATAGTTCATTTTTAGTTTTTCCTAGTCCAGATGTGACTTACCAACCTGGGGTCATTTTTACCACAGCAGTTTTGCTTAATAACACAGTGACTATACCATTTTTATTCAGGTTACCAATGGAAGAGGGCTAGAAAGTTAACACAAGGTCCAGTTCTCAAGCAGAAGGGGAAGTGTTCTTAACCTTTTATTCAGATAATCTAGCCACTATCCCTAGGGGTATGGTTAAATAAAATAGGTATGTCTATACTGTAGAACATAATTCAGACATTATGTATATCTGTATGTTTTGACTTAGAACATCTTTAAATCATATTGTTAAGGGGAAAAAAAAGCAAGTCACAGTACAATGTGTGTAGTATGAGTCCCTTTTTGTAGAAAGAAGTGTGTGTGTGTTTGCGTATACACATAAAAAGTCTAGAGTATTATATGTGAAACTTGGTTATCTCTTGGTATTGAGATTAAAAGGAACTTTTATTTTTCTATTTTTTAAAAAAACTTTGGTGGAAATGTTTACTTTTATAATCAGAAATAGTAAGGATCATTTTTTTAAATGGGCTTTGGAGTTAGATTCGGTTCTTGATCTTTCCATTTAGCGATTCTGTTTCTAGCAAATCACTTAGCCTGGTTGAGCCTTGGGTTCTTCAGCAGTGGAATGGAAGTAGTAATCACTCTTTTTCAGAGTTGTTAGAGAGTAAGAATCCCTGTAAGTAAAGCACTTTACACAATGCTGGGCCTAATCCAGTGGGAACCCAGTAAATGACCACTATTTTATCTTTCTGTTATGTCTTTTACAAGTTACAGTTTCCCTCTTTCTCCTCCCTCTTTAGAGGCATTTCACACGTTTCCAGTCTTAAAGGAACTGGAGCTCGCATTTAATGGCATCAAAACAGTCTACGTGAAGTACGGAGACTTTAAGTCCTTGGAAGTAAGTTGGAGGTAGGGAGTTTTTGGTGACCACCTGTTTCCCTGTAAGGAATGGGTGTAAGGAGTCTACTGATCATAATTTTGGGGAAGGAGATCTCTGGGCCTTTATGGCTACCTTGCTTCAGGTGGTCCTCTGGGGAGGGTGGTGGAGTTGGTAGTGATGATAAGGGAGTGGGTTGGTGGAGGTGATGGCATTATATCTATGCCCATGGTGCATAGTCTTGGAAAACAAATGCCAAAGTAGTCTGTCGAGGACAGTGAGTTGAAATAGAGTATTTTAGGAAAGAGAATTTGAGGGGTGATCTGGATCCATGGGGTTGGGGTATGGGGGTTAAGTGCTAGGCACAGCAGACTGGCCCAGCTGAATGAGAGGTGTTGTGAACTTATTCCTGAGACCCACCCTGGTATGAATCAGCCAGATTGGTTCTGATGAGCTTGGATAAGGTTATGGGCCATAGATTCAGGGATGAGAGTGAAATAAAACAGGGTCTCTCTAAGTTCTGTAGCAGACTCTTGACATCTATATATCCACAGCTGTTTTGTATTTGAAAATATTTTTTTAAATTACAGTCTTCTTAGAAGTCTTTCTCTTAGATTTCCCATAGTCATGCATCTTCTATACATGTTCTCATACTTCAAGTTAATCACCTATCAGCATCTATGAAAACTTTAGGGTAATTTTGTTTCCCAAAAAAGCAAAGCTTTTGTCACCACTTGAGAATCTGCGTGCACAGAGAGTAGAGAACAGCAGAGCTGGATTGAGGTGTGGGGCAGGCATCTGGCCAGGCTCACGCACTAAGTAACAGGCTCTTCCTTACATGTTGGCCTTCTAGAAAAGCTTCAGAGTCACACCTCAGCAAGTGTCTGCATGTCATGATCCTTGGGGTTTACCTCAAAGAACTGGTAACTTAAATTATTTAATGTACAAACATCAAGAGACAGCCATTCTTCATAAAAACCTCATTTAACCCAGTCTGACCAGAGAGAAACCTTCCACAAGAGTGCACTTTTAAGAGTTACATGCCAAAGTTTGAAGGTGTTTTAACCACCTGGGATGGTGATCTTCCTGAAGTGGATTATACGTCCTTGTATTTTTCAAGCATGCTATGCTGAATGTAATGGTACCTTTTCTCCACGGTTTCCAGTCATATTGAGGCTCACAGTGCTTTACTATGATTTCTGACGGGAGTAGTTCTCATACTTAGCCAGTAAGTGAAGTTCTTGAAAGTCCAATAAAACGAGAGACAGAGAGAGAAAATTTACAACAACTCATGCAGCTTGTGCTAGGTTAAAAAAACATGTTATACCAGAGTTTATTATAGACAGAGGGAAACAGGCTCCAGAAGCTCTAGAGATATAGGGAGCCACTTTTTTACCCACAGACCTGGGAGCTTCTTACAGGTTTCCATTAATTTGTTATTTTGCTTTTAAAAAAGTAGTTATTGAGCTCCTGTGTGTTGTACATTGTTCAGAGACTCCTACATTCCTTACCCCAACCATTTTACACTCCTACTTCAAGTGCCTGTGGGCCCACAGGGAGGGGACGTGACTACAGGCACTGACCCTACAGCTGACTTACTGGTTGATCATTAATTGCCTTTTTAGAGGCCCTGCCTCATAGTGTGATTGCAACTGATGAAGATTATTTATCCAGCAGACCAATCCTATCCAACGGAATTTGTTTACGTAAGAGAACAAAGTCAAGATTCAGAATGTAAATGGGAAGAGGAAATCTCCTGCTCAGTTATTTATTCCCCCTCTCTCTATGGTTTGCGAGGGCTCTCTAAGAAAAAGGATAAACCTGTCAGATATCCTGAATTTGCAGCCAATAGCAGTGAACACTTTAATGTGTAATGAAATTTGATGTGACTCAGCAGATGCAACATCCAAGTTAGGAGTCTTCTCTCCTTGTTTGCCAGAAGGGCTGTCACCCAGAGTAGAACTCTTCAGGAGTCAGTTTAGAAAAACAGCTTTGTCATGATTTGATTCTCTGTACACAAGTCTGAAAAAGAGTCAGCTGGAGAACTGCCTTAAAAGTCAGGACACCTTATTTGTAGTCTTGGTCCACCACTGCTTTTCCCTAACCTCCTTGGCCAAATAACTTACCCTCTTGATGGAACTTATGTCTCCCCCTCTGTAAATTCTGGGCCAGCTGTGAAATTCTTTGCCCTGCAAGTTCTAAGACTGTTCATTTCTTTGAACTGTCCTTACTTCCGTAGAAAGCAGATTTGGATCCAACATTAAATAGCCCAAACAGCCAGAGCAAGGGTAAGCAAACTTTTTCTGTAAGAGGCCAGTGACTGTTTTAGGCTGTGCAGCCCCTAGGGTTGTAACTAGTCATAACTGTCATAACTAGTCCACTCAGCTGTTGTAGAAGGAAAGCAGCCGTAGACAATATATAAGCAAATGGGCAGAGCTGTGTTCTCATAAAACTTTATGATGCTGAAATTTGAATTTTATTTAATTCTCATACAATGTTATATTATTGTGTTTTATTCCCCCAACCATTCAAAAACATACAAAGCGTTCTTAGCTCACAGGCCATACGAAACAGACAGCAGGCTGGATTTGGCTTACAGGCCTTCGTTTGCCAATTTCTGAGCTAGAACACTGATGGAACAGCTCAGTATGGTTGGAATGCAGTGAGACACAGTAGAATATGGTGGTAGATGAGCCCAGGAGGAAACAGAAGAGACTGTAGAGAGCCTTGGAAGCCTTTTTAAGAACTCTGACCCTTATCCTATGGATAGTAGGGATCCACTGAAGTATTTGGAGCTGAAGAGTAATAGGGTCCAAACTATATTTTAAAAAAACCACTGTGGCATGGCTGTTGTATAAAGAATGGATCGGAAGGAACATATGTGAGAAGTATTAAGGAGATAGAATCCATAGGCTTTGTTGACTGTCCACGTATGTGTATGGAGGAGAGAATTATCCCCATCTTTATCTGTTTACCCAAGCCAGATTTCTAGGTGTTCCTTCTTGAAATCTTCTCTCTCTGCCCCTTCCAAGTGGGATAGCCCATTTGTGTGAATTCTCATTGGAATTTGCTGATGGTGGTATGAACTTGGCAGTGCTTTGGTGCTGGGCATCTTTCATGGCCTGTGCAGTCCAATCAACCCCACTCTATACCATGGGCTCTAGTCATACCCAAACCATTTGCAGATCTCAGAATAAGCAAGGCTGCCTTCTGCCTCCTGACTTCTTTACATGCCACTTGCTGTGCTGTATGTCTTTCTGTCCTTACCAATTTCAGTTCAGTTCAGTCGCTCAGTCGTGTCCGACTCTTTGCGAACCCATGGACTGCAGCATGCCAGGCCTCCCTGTCCATCACCAACTCCTGGAGCTTGCTCAAACTCATGTCCATCGAGTTGGCGATGCCATGCCACCATCTTATCCTCTGTTGTCTCCTTCTCCTCCTGCCTTCAATCTTTCCCAGCATCAGGGTCTTTTCCAGTGAGTCAGTTCTTTGCATCAGGTTAATACAGTCAATACTTTGCAAAGTATTGGAGTTTCAGCATCAACATCAGTCCTTCCAATGAATATTCAGAACTGATTTCCCTTAGGATTGACTGGTTTGATCTCCTTGCAGTTCAAGGGATTCTCAAGAGTCTTCTCCAACACCACAGTTCAAAAGCATGAGTTCTTCAGCACTCAACTTTTTTTTTAGTCCAACTCTCACATCGATACATGACTATTGGAAGAACCATAGCTTTGACTAAACAGACCTTTGTTGGCAAAGTAATGTCTCTGCTTTTTAATACGCTATCTAGGTTGGTCATAACTTTTCTTCCAAGGAGCAAGCGTCTTTTAATTTCATGGCTGCTGTCACCATCTGCAGTGATTTTGGAGCCCCCCAAAACAAAGTCTGTCACTGTTTCCATTGTGTTCCCATCTATTTGCCATTAAGTGATGGGGCTGGATGCCATGACCTTAGTTTTTTGAATGTTGAGTTTTAAGTCAGCTTTTTCACTCTCCGCTTTCACTTTCATCAAGGGGCTCTTTAGTTCTTCTTCGCTTTCTGCCGTATGGGTGGTATCATCTGTGTATCTGAGGTTATTGATATTTCTCCCTGGAATCTTGATTACAGCTTGTGCTTCATCCAGCCTGGCAACTTGTAACATGATGTACTCTGCATATAAGTTAAATAAGCAGGGTGACAATACACAGCCTTGATGTACTCCTTTCCCTATTTGGAACCAGTCGATTGTTCCATGTCCAGTTCTAACTGTTGCTTCTTGACCTGCATACAGATTTTTCAGGAGGCAGGTCAGATGGTCTTGTATTCCCATCTCTTGAAGAATTTTCCACAGTTTGTTGTGATCCACACAGTCAAAGACTTTGACGTAGTCAATAAAGCAGAAATAGATGTTTTTCTGGAACTCTCTTGCTTTTTTGATGATTCAACAATTTGGTGAATACCAGCTAGTCTCTGAGGACAGCTTAAGTGTTACCTGCTGTGTGAAGCCCATCTGGAGCCCCTGGTAGAGGTCAAACATCTATGCTAGTAGCATTGCTACTTAACAGACACACATTATGTATCTAGCTGCCCGACTAGGCTGTGAGCTCACACAGGGAATGGATTGGTTCACAGTAAGCCTTCAATATACAGGCCTTGAATGAAGGGAGGTGATGACCTTGAATGAAGGGAGGTAATGACCATGACAGGCATCATTAAGCATTTACTGTGTTCCAAGCTCTATGCTAAAGGCTTTACCTACACAATTTCTCATAAAAATCCATTGTTATTTCTACTTTATAGATAAGGAAACTCAGCTTAAGTAATTTGTCCAATATCACAGTTAGTCGGGACTTAAAGCCAGGTCTACGAGGGGTATCAGTTAATTACTGCAGTGGAATCAAACCAAACCCAGCCCTCCTCTGACAGTGACCTACAGTCAGTTGTGTTTATGTGCGATTGACTGTGTTTCACTGAAGTGGTAGACTAGAAACCTTGCCCCTGCACCAGCTGTGTAAGATGCTGAAACTGGCCCCATTCAGTAGGGGTGTGTGTGGGTGGATGTGTTAGCAAGTACTGCTTGACACACAACAGGCCAGTAAATCAAGAGACAAGTTGTTGGGGCACCAAATAGTGAATTTATTCAGAAAGCCAGCAAACTGAGAAGATGGTGAAGTAATGTCCCAAAGAGCCATCTTGCCTGAGTTAGAATTCAGGCTTCTTTTCTACGAAAAGAGGAAGGAGTAAAGTCAAACATTTCCTGGTTTAGTCAGCCTCCTGATGGGAAGTGTTAATTTCTTCCTCCTCTTCAGGAGTTTTCCTGTGAGCTAAACAGAGGAATTTTAGCTTATGGCTCATTACCTGGGAGGCAGGATTCCCAGAGATGGGCCATTACATATAATTTAATTTTATAGGCAACATTCCTTTAGTGATTACCAGGTAATAAAATAAAAAAGGTTCATCCCTATTACAGAGAGGGAGGGAAGGGAGCAAAGAACTAAAGTAGGTGTCTGGAGAGGCTCTTCTGGAAAGAAAGACTGGAGTGATACCATGTATCATAATTGCCTTTGTGTTTGCATAGAGAAACTCAGTTTCCTGGCTGGCCCCCTAACCCAAGTCGACTATATCATGAATCTCAGGGGCTAGTTAGAATGAGCTTTGTGTTGAGGTGACAGTTTGGGTCATTGTCCTCATAAGCCAGTTCATTTCAGCTGCTTATTTTATGTGTACCTACTGTGCCAGGGCCTATGCTAGATTACAGTGACAAGGCGCTTCACCTCAGAGAGTTTATAGCCTAGCCTACCGCTGTGCACCAGGACCTGCTCGCTTGGCACATCCATGTACCAAAATCTCTAGTCCTCAGCTTTATATCCCGTTATCACAGTTACCTGGCTGCCTATAAGAAATACCCTGGAAGCAGTCTAGATAAAGCACTCAAAGTCAGAGGAGGGAGAGAGTCCATCTGGCTGGGAATGAAAAAAGCTTTCAGAAGGAGGGAGCTTTTGAACTGGCCTTTTAGGGCTTGGATTTTGATACATAGAAAGAGGGCATTCCTGAGTGAAAAGCTCAAGCAAAGATCTCTGGATGGGGTGGGGCAAGGAATAGGGAGGGAGTCACTTTGGCTAGCACCACGGGATAAGCAAAAGCTTGCAGTATGGGAGCAAAGGCTGGCAAATTGGTTGGGAAGTAACTCTTTTAGACCTTGAATGTTAATCCAGAGAGTCAGGAGGGTTTTAATCTGTGGTTGATGGACCCCCTGGAAAGTTAAAAAAAAGTAGCCACCTCCCACCTCACGTATGAGCATGATTGTCACAAGGAGTGCTTCTGTTTCTCTGTCTTCTATCTTTGCACCATAGTTCCTGGACCTTTCCTTCAACAGCCTGACAGCGGAGGCCATCTGTGACCTGGGGATTCTGCCACACCTCCGTGTCCTGCTCCTCACAGGCAATGGCCTCACCTCTCTGCCACCCAGTTTGGCTGTTGCAGAGCAGTAAGTCTCAGAGTACAAGTATCCAAAGAAACAGTCCAAAGCAGTTCTAAAGGGCTGTAAGGACAGACTGTGAATTGTTCAAAGCCGGGAGAATGCCACCTACTAAAGCTCCCAGTAAAGGTACCAGTAGAAGCAAAACCCCAAGAGTTGGGGAGGCCTCAGCTAGGGAGTCCACACCCCTCCCCAATAGGGAGTGACACGGGTGTCTGTACATCACTGTCGTTTCCTCTGATTGCTCATTCGTAAGCTGTGGCTACTCCTCTTGCCAGATTATTCCCCTTCATGAACCCTCTAAATAAGCTTTGCATATTTCCATTCTGCACATTTGCTGAGTCTGTGCCTTCTGGCCAGAATGTACTGGCCCTTTCTCTCTTAATAATAGTAATACATGTGTAATGCTTACTATGTGTCAGATACTATTCTGACACTCTTCAGTTCAGTTCAGTTCAGTCACTCAGTTGTGTCCGACTCTTTGCGACCCCATGAATCACAGCACGCCAGGCCTCCCTGTCCATCACCATCTCCCGGAGTTCACTCAGATTCACGTCCATCGAGTCAGTGATGCCATCCAGCCATCTCACCCTCTGTCGTCCCCTTCTCCTCCTGCCCCCAATCCCTCCCAGCATCAGAGTCTTTTCCAATGAGTCAACTCTTCGCATGAGGTGGCCAAAGTACTGGAGTTTCAGCTTCAGCATCATTCCTTCCAAAGAAATCCCAGGGTTGATCTCCTTCAGAATGGACTGGTTGGATCTCCTTGCAGTCCAAGGGACTCTCAAGAGTCTTCTCCAACACCACAGTTCAAAAGCATCAATTCTTCAGTGCTCAGCCTTCTTCACAGTCCAACTCTCACATCCATACATAACTACTGGAAAAACCATAGCTTTGACTAGACACTCTTAATATATACTAACTAATTTAATCCTCACAACCCTATGAGGTAAGTGCCCTATTATCATCACCCTCATTTTATAGATGAGGAAATTGAGGCACAGGTAAATTAAATAACTCAACCAGAGTTACAAAGCCAAGTCGCAGAGGCAGAATTTGAACCAAGTCCATCTGACTCCAGAGAGCAGGCTTATGACCATTACTTTCTCTTCTTATGTTGCTTCTGTACATATTCCAAGGGCTACTTCAGACTGTCCTCTTTCCCTATCAGAAGCCTTTCTATCTTAAGGCTTAAGAGCTTTCTATCCTAAGGCTTTCTATCTTAAGGCAACATTAAGTACATTCACACTGTTGGGCAACCATCACAATCATCCCACTCCAGAACTCTGTTCACCTTGCAGAAATTCCGTCAACTTTGACTAATGGACATGAAGCTTTTAAGAGGAATATCAGATAATTCTTTGGATTCCAAAGATATTCCTTTTTGCCCTCAAGGTAGAGCAGCAATCATACTTACTTCTGATAATTGGTATCAGTCACCTAGCCAATATAATAAACCCCTCTTTCCCTGCCTGTTGGTTCAGTGGAATAAAGAACCCAAGAGGCCAGCAGTAAACTTAACTTCCAATTAAGTCGAACTATTTTTGTAGCCCCTGAAAAGTATTCCTCCCAAGGAAACTCAGAGCTCTAACTTAGGAACTCAGAGCTGCAGGAATTAGAAGCAAATTGTAAGAGGAGCTGCTTTCATTTTCATTCATTCATTCCTAGGCCCTTATGATCCAGTATGAGAAAAATAGAATCAGTTTTAGTTGCTGGTTTATGTGACACTCCATCCTGTAAGTCAGCATCCAACCTCACAGTGGGTAGTCTCCTAGCTAGTGGAATAAATAAGTTGTCAGAAGACTGTTTTACAATTCTGTTAGGTCAGCTATTCCTGTGTGATGGAGTACATGGCAAAAAATTAAAGTCCATGTCCTTGAGTCCATTATTGTACTTCTTTGCAATGAAATGTGTTCCATGGTTAAAAACAATGTTATGTGTACTATTTAAATAATGAATAAGACGTTCTGTAAATCCACAGATTGTGATGCTTGGCAGAACACTGTGGTTAGGCAGGGAAAATCCATGTCTCAAATACATACATATTTCAGTAAGAAAAAAAAATCACGGCTCCTTTTATGAAAGTAAACGTCCACTCTAGTCATCCTTCTACTGGATGGTTGGCTAATCCTCCTAGAAATGGTGCCATGTTAGCAACTCAGCATTAGCCTCTGTTATTGGCAGGTTGGGTGTTCAACAGGACTGGTAGCCAAATGAACTTTGTGGAGGGGCAGTATGTAGCCTTCTTCCCTGCTGCCAAGACCATTTTGCAAGTAGCAGCGTCAGAATCTAACTGACATTCATGGAATGGGTCATCTTGTTCACCTGATCATTGAGAGTCTTCTCTGAAGTGTATGGATAGTCTTTGCGAGAATTCACACGAGATACAAATAATTCTCATCCTATTCATTCTGAGAGGTCCATTCACATAATTCTCCCTCAGTCCTCCCTGTCAGCAGTTTTACATTATGGTTTCCAAGCTTTGACTCATCAGCTAAACCACTGCCCATGAATCAGCACAGACCTGCACTTTTGGCTATCTCACCAACCAAGGAAAATGAACAGTCAGATCTATTGTTCTGGGTTTTTTCTCTTGGGAGGATTTCTCCTCCCCTGTCTTTCAGAGCCACCTTTGTATGGAGCTATAATCCTGCAACAGTCTGGTTTTGGTTAGTATCAGCATATCATGCAAAACCATTTGTAAATCCAGTTGCATATTGTTTTCCTGCACCCAGTGGTCATAGAACATTAGTTATGGGTTGACGGAGAAGAAACAGTACAGCAGGAGTAGGCATCATAGAAATCTAAGCAATGTTAATTCATTCAACTTTCCAGATTTGCTTGAGCTGATCTCCAGTGTTATTTTCATGTGCTGAGAGAGTTCTGAACATTCAGGTCATGATGCACAGCTTAGGAAATGTGGTCACTTTAGTGTCCCATGGTCAGGTGTCCAGTCTCTACCAACATGCAGAAGTAAGCTAGAAGCTGTTTTTCAAAAGGAAAATAGTTACATGAAGAATAGAGCATAACTTTGCTCAAAATATGATTCTGTAATTGATGCCTTACAAAGGCTCTATTGATAGAATGAGTGACCATTCACTCTATTTATCATCCAAACCAGAAACATCGTTGAGAGGGAAAAGCATCACTATTAATTATATGGTGATAACAGGTGAAAATTCAAACTGTCTTGAAAACCAGCATATATGGTAACCCTATCTATACAGCCTTAGACAGAACACAGTTGGACCTGCTAAGTCATAACACCCAATACCCTTGGTAAATGACATAATGCCCAGAGAGCAACTTGCATGGCAATTGGACCTGTTGCAGAGCCTTGCCTTGCTCTTCCCACACAAAACTAGCAGCCTCAGTAAATGGATCAGAACAGCACAAATGTTTTATGTGTGGCTGCCCAAATAAATTTTAAAAAGCCAACAAAGCTTTGTAACTTTTTCTTAGTAGAACGCAGTGAAAGAAGTCTTTCACATTGGAGGTATATTCCAACATGCTCCAGATACTTGGACATCAAGAACATTAATCACGGTGTCAGTTTCTTGAATTTTTGTAAGGTCTACCTCCATCCTGTGGCACAATCCATACTGATGCATCTAAAGTATTTTAATTTCCTGCCCTTTAGCTGCAGTCAACATAGTGTTCTGTGGAATACCAAAATAATCAAGATTTCCATGGATTAGGTTATGATAGAGCTAAAGAGTTAAGGTAGCCCCCAGGGAAGAGAACAAAGGTATACTGCTGTCCCTGTCAGGTGAAAGCAGACTGCTTCTGGTGGTTCTTGTTCATTAATAAAGAGAAAGTAACATCTGGAACATCCTTAGCTATATCACAAGTGCTAGGGGCTGTGTTGATGTGCTATAGTAAGAAGAGTTCAAATACGGAACAGTGGCTGAAATTGGAATCACCATGTGATTGAATAATTTACAGTCATTTTTTGAGACCTGTCTTCTGCACAAGTCAAATAAACAGGATAAACAGGGATGTTATAGGACTCATCATCCTTCTACCTTTCCAGTCTTTAGTGTTTGCAGTAATCTCTGCAGTTACCTCAGAGATGTAGAATTATCTTTGATTTACTGTTTTGGAAGCAAAATTCCTAGGGCTTCAGTTTGGCCCTTCCTATTATAATAGGCCTCATGTTATTGGTCAGTAAAAAAAGTGTGGTTATTTTGTCAGTGGCTTAGTGCATCTTTTCTAATGATGTAAGAACTGGGGAGATAAACACAAAGTAGGTTTGTGAGTTTACCAGGTCCCTTCACAGGCTAAATTTCCATTCTTCCTTTGAATCGTCACACTTGCCTACTTTTGGTATGGACCACCATGCCTTTCATACCCCACACTTAGCACCAATTTGCAGATATTTTCTAGTTATGTTTGAAAGCGTTCATTAGCATTCTCTATATTGTTGGAAATGTTCTATATCTGCATTGTCCAGTATGGTAGCCACTAGTCGTGTTGAGCACTTGAAATGTGGTTAGTGTGACTGAGGAGCTGAATATTTCATTTTATTAAAGTTTGATTAGTTTTAATTTAAATGTAGATAGTCAGGAACTGAATGAGAAACCATGACTCCCCCTGTGGGCAACTCAAATCACTTTTTTTCCTCACCAGATCTAGAGTTCTTTTGGCTATATAGGTCACCAATAACTCCAAATCAGCTTAATTCATTCACAGAAATTGAAGTTGTTTGAAGCTAGTTTTCAGTCCCTGCAAGGATCACAGTTTTCTAGTTCACACTTCTTCTTTGGATTTAGTCTTCCATTGCCCTAACTTAAAACAGGAGCAGTTGATTGGGGCTCCCTTTCTATGACATACTCTGGACCCCAGTTTTTGGCCTCCTGGACTAGCAAGGTTGTCAGAATCTCTGCTTAGCTTCTCAGCCACTTCTGGAGTCAGCAGAGAGCCCTAGGCGAAAAGTGGCCCCAAATGTTACATGATTCCCTTCAAGTTTTCTCCTTCTTCCAAATCTTGGAGCCCTAAGTTTTCACAGCTTATTAGTTCCCAGATGCCCTAAAGAAGATTGTCTTACATATATATATATATATATATATGTATGTGTATATAGTCTGGATTTTATAGTTTATACTTGGGAGAGAGTTGGCTCATGGTATTTAGTCTGCAGGACCATAAGCCTTTCCATTTATTTTGGCCAGGTGCCTAGGTGCCTGGTATGGAACCATTTTAAACTAAATAAACTAGCTGGCTATTTTATGAACCACTCCAATGATACAAATATCAGCTGGAGTTTTTCAGGAAGACAAGCTTGCCCTCTGCCTTCCCCTTCTCTGTTCACTCCAAGGTAGTTTTCCCTTGGTTTGGGGATGAGAGGAATGGGCTTAGTTCTGGTTCTGAGGGTACCTTTCTTCAGGATCCCAGATTCAAGTGAGGATCTCCAATTATATGCCCCACCTTCTCTTTCAATAATATCAGCAAATATCCTTATGGCAAAAGTAGCTTTTTATGCTCGGTTTCTATCTCTCGAGTTTTACTTTTAATTTTTTTTAAGATTTTTTTTTAACGTGGGCCATTTTAAAAATCTTTATTGAACTTGTTACAGTATTGCTCCCGTTGTTTCTTTTGGTTTTCTGGCTAAAAGGCCTATGCGATCTTAGCTCCCTAACCAGAGATGAAACCTGCACCCCCTGCATTGGAAGGTGAAATCTTAACACTGGACTTCCAGGGAAATTCCTGTCTCTGGAGTTTTAGATTTTGGCACAGTACTTTACTGTCTTTGCATCTCTTACATCTTTTTATTTTTTTTTTAATTTTGTATTGGAATATAGTTGATTTACAATGTTGTGTTCATTTCAGGTATACAGCAAAGTTAATCTGTTATACATATACATATATCTGCTCTTTCTTAGATTCTTTTCCCATATAGGTCATTATAGAGTACTGAGTAGAGAGTTCGCTGTGCTATACTGTAGGTCCTTATTAGTTAATCTGTTTTATACATAATAGTGTGTATGTCAGTCCCAATCTCCCAATTTATCCCTCCCTCCTCCTTTCCTCCCTGGTAACCATAAGTTTGTTTTCTCCATCTGTGACTCTTGTTTCTGTTTCATAAATAAGTTCATTTGTACCATTTTTTTAGATTCCACATATAAGCAATATCACATAAGATTTATCCTTCTCTGACTTACTTCACTCATTATGACAATCTTTAGGTCCATCTATGTTGTTGCAAATGGCACTATTTCATTCTTTTTTATGGCTGAGTAATACTCTATTGTGGAGAAGGCAATGGCACCCCATTCCAGTATCTTGCCTCGAAAATCCCATAGATGGAAGAGCCTGGTAGGCTACAGTCGTGAAGAGTCAGACGTCACTGAACGACTTCACTTTCACATTTCACTTTCATGCATTGGAGAAGGAAATGGCAACCCACTCCAGTATTCTTGCCTGGAGAATCCCAGGGACAGGGGAGCCTGGTGGGCTGCCGTCTATGGGGTCGCACAGAGTCGGACACGACTGATGGTGACTTAGCAGCAGCGGCAGCAATACTCTATTGTGTATGTATATATATATACCACATCTTCTTTATCCATTCCTCTTTGATGGACGTTTAGGTTGCTTCCATGTCCTGACTATTGTACATAGTGCGGCAGTGAACATTGGGGTGCATGTATCTTTTCAAAGTATGGTCCCTCTAGATATATGCCCAGGAGTGGGATTGCTGGATCATGCAGTAGGTCTAAATGATAGGTTTTTAAAAATATATATATCTATGTACTTTATTCATCATTCTAGCTGTTTCTAGTGGAAACTCTTATTACATAAAGTAAGACAAGTCTTCACCACCCTGTACTTGCTATTTCTTTACATATAAGAAAGAGAGAATAAATATACTCCTGCTTACATCAGAGAATCAACTGAAATATTTATGCTTTGAAAGCAGTGCAGCTTCAGACAAGTATTATTGTCATTTTCTTCCCACACATCTGTCTACACTTAGTATGCTCTGTCGAGTCTCCTTTTCTGCTAATCTCTTAAATCTTGGTCCCCCATTGTCCACTCTCAACCCACTGTTTTTCGTGATCTTTATAGTCTTAGTGTTCTCATCCCTTCCCAAGTCTTAAGTTATTTCTCTACTTCACTTTTGTCATCTGAACTATACACCCATGTATCCTACCTACTGTATCAAACTCATCAGACACATGCCCATGCCAGCATCTCCTCCTCCTGTTTCCCTGGCCTCATTGATGGGCACTGCTCTTCATCTGCTGTGCAGCTGTCCAGGCTAGAAACATGGTCATCAGCCTGAATTCTTTCTTCCTCACCTCTCACAACCAAATAGGCCCAGAGATGCTTGAGACCAACTAGAAACCACGCAACAAGCAAAGCAACAGCAACACCAGAACCAGAGCCCAGGGCTCCTGATCCCCACTCCCATGCTTTTTCTAATATGGTACTCGAATTCCCATTCCTGAATAGAACCCAACCACCGGGGCAGACTCTTACCTTCTAAGCAATTCCATTAAAGCTACCAGATTTTAAATGGTATCACTTCCCTTTGCCAAGAGAAGGTATAATAAAAATAGCACTACAGCTGGAAATCTTGGTTTCTTCATTACTGACGGACTCCTGCCACTTCAAAGAACTCTTCTCCCAAAACTGCTGTGGGAAGGGCTCAGCAAGAGAGTCTGATGCTTTCCTGTGAAGCTTTGCATCTTGTCTTCCTCACCTACCTATTGCTGGCCCCCGTATTTCAAGGCATGTGTTTTAGAGAGAAAATGAAACTCCTCTATATTATAATTGGAGCTGAACTTTGAAAAGGCAAAGTAGTGTGACTTTTCACAAGAGACAGGTCAGAGCTAGCTTTTTTATTATGGAGCTTAAGAGGAATTTTTTGAAGTCTTACTTCTTAGCTGTTTCATATTTCACTGGAGTAAAATAAAGATTGGCCAATTAACTACAGATCAACAGAGCTTCTGTGCACCATCCTATAATTGCTTTCAGGTAGATTAAAAATTCACTGTGTGAAAGTTGGTCCTTTCAGGAAGAGGAAGAGAATGATCTGTGACCCTGAAAAATACCAGGAGCTAAAGGCTTCCTTCCCGCTCTGTTGAGTGTCTCTGGTCTTTGGATTTCAAGCCTCTTGCCCCTCACCTTGCCAGGGCTCTTTTGGAAACAGTATCTGACCCCTTCCTCTTTTTAGTCAGAATTATCATGGTTATAATCTACAGAAATCCATCACTATTAGAGTAACAAAAAAG
Source organism: Oryx dammah (assembly GCF_014754425.2). NCBI lineage: Eukaryota > Metazoa > Chordata > Mammalia > Artiodactyla > Bovidae > Oryx > Oryx dammah. Next base: position 51,948,777 of record NW_024070201.1, on the reverse strand, counting down.
GAAGAATTTACTCTAAAAACAACGAGGCGTCTAACACTCAGGCCTGGGGTCATGCTAAATATCAGTCCTGAGCATTGTGGAGCACCCTAGAAGTTCTGTCTGTCAGCTCTCAGACCTACTCCTCTCAGTGACTCACCCCATTTGTCCACAGGTGCATGCCTGTGTTTCTCTGAGCCCCGTGTTGAGGCACATGACCAGCCAGAGCTCCTAAAAATACTACAGCTGCAGCCACAAAACAATGATTTGTCTTCCTGTTCCTCTCCTTCTCTCACAGTTCTTAAGAAGATAGCAAATTCTCTCTCCTTTTTTTCCTTTGGCCATGCCTCATGGCTTGATGGGATTTTAGTTCCCCAACTAGGGATTGAACCCAGGCCCTCAGCAGTGAAAGCCAGTGGTCCTAACCACTGGACCAACAGGGAGTTCTCTCCTTCTCCGTCTTCATGGTTTAGCTTAAGCATTGCCTTCCCTGGGCTCGCCCCACCTGAGTGGGTGACTCCCATCAAGTTTTGTGCCTGCCTCTGCTCTAGTATTGGTCTCACTGTGTGCTGAGCATCTGTTTCCTCCACGAGACTATAAGAACTTTGAGAGGGGAATGTGTTCTTTTTCTCTTTGTATTCCCTGTGCCTGGCTCCACAAATATGTGTAAAAGAATTCTTGAGTGTGAATAAATGAATGAGTGCACAACTGGCTGTGTGCTGTCTTTAAATTCACCTTTAAAATATTGCTGCCTTTAGGTGAACTGTTAACAGTCCTTTTGGGCTTTTGAACTCACTGTCTACCTTTGTCAGCGTCTCTCTCACCCAGCCAGCAGCTACCCTTCCACTTCCCTACCCTTTAATTCACATAGGGCTTGAAGATGTGATGTGAGAGGTGGGCGCTGTAGTGGAAAGGGCCTGGGGTTTGGAATCGAATTGGAGCTCTACCACTTTCTGACTATGAGATTTTGGGCAAGTGACTCTTAAGTTTGAATTTCTTCATCTGAAAAGGAGAGCGATCACGCCTGTCCTTCCCAGTGCTCCTCTGAGATGACATATATAAAACTACACAATGTCAGGAATGCAGTAGGCTCAGAAGAAAGGCTACTTTCCAGTCCTCTTATTGTAGGTCTGTGATTCACATATGTGTATGTGTGTGTGTGACCAGGTATCCCTATGTGTTTGTTTTTGTGTATAGAGAGGATGAGGTTAGAGGGAGCCATGAAAACACAATGTGAGTCATCTATCTCTCATGTGCTTAGAAATAATTACCTAAGCCTCATCCACATGGTGATACAAATGAGGTCACGTTGATGGTAGTACCTAAAATACCACCACTTCCTACCCCACGTGTGATTCAGGACCTCAGCCTGTTAAATCCCACTCTCAAGTGTTTCTGAAAATCCTCAGAATTTGAATTTAAGAAAAGACTTCTCAGTTCCATACTGATGTGTGCACTCTACAAAGGCATTTAGAGGAGAGCCTCACCGCGGCCAGGAATGGGGCCCTTCTTGTCTTACCTTACCCCACTTGGCCTCTGCCAGGGTCATTATCTCCAAGTGCTTCTGTGGTTACCAGTTGTTGGGGTGACACAACATACTTGGGAGTCTTCCCTGACTCCAAATTGTGCAGTGTTCTTCCTATAGAATGTTTCCCCTAATTTTGCCACCCTGGTATCTTCCATGAACATTACTAATGCCTCTCCATCCTGCCCCAACTTGGTCTCGCTGAGTCCATCAGTGGATATATGCAACCTTTCTCCATACGCAAGATTGGATGTGTGAGTGGGGTTTGGGGAAGGGGGTCAGTTGGAGAGGGGATTCCACTTTCTGGTACCTCTGTCTGCAAAAACCATTCTTGGGCACTAGAGAAATTTCCAAGGTGGTTAGGCTCCTTTATTTTGGTGGGAGGGGACCACACCACACAGCATGTGGGATCTTGGTTCTGAACCAGGGATTGAACCCATGTCCCCTTGCTTCAGAAGGCTGGAATCTTAACCACTAGACCATGAGAGAAATCCCCTCGTTAGGCCTCTTGATTGATTCCCTATCCTCCGTTTCTTCCTGGGAATGATGGAGCTTGTCCCATGCCCTTGATCATGACCCTAGGTCTTTGTGCACACAGGGAGGCGTCTGTCACCTCGCTGACCACCAAGAGGTACATCCTGAGGTTCCCAGCGCTGGAGACACTGATGCTGGATGACAACAAACTCTCCAACCCCAACTGTTTTGTCAGCCTGGCCGGGCTCAAGAGGTAAAGCTAAAAGCCTCTCTCTGCAGTGCCCTCTGTAACCCCCAAGCTTGCTCACACCTTGAGTACTGCTCTGGAAGCCAAAATGCCTGGCTTTAAATCCTAGTTCCTCCACTTATCTCAGCTGTGCGGCCGTGGGTAAGTCATCTCCCCTCTGAGCTTTAGCTTGAGCCAAAAAAGTGCGCATTAGTAAAGATATTTCTGATCACATGATTGGTTTAGAAGCAGCAAAGAAGAGATTAGGATGAGATGTTATCAGAAATGAGATCCTAACCCTAAGAGAGGAGATGGAATAAAAGAAAAAAGACTGAGAATCAGATAAGTTAAACTCTTGAGTTCCATCTATAGAAAGCCTTCTATACATCCAGAGATTCCACCAACATAGAACCCATAATTGTGGAGGCCTGACTATATTTGGTTAAAGCAATAAAATGCTGGCCTTTAAATGATTAAGTTTTAGATCTCTGGAAATTTTACTTGGGGTTCAAATGCTGTTTACTGAACACTACTTTGTGCCACATTATTTACATATTTTGTCATTTAATCCTCACAAGAACCTCAAAAGGTTAATAAATGCTACCCCCATTTTAGAGGTAGGGATATTGAGACCCAGAGAGGGTAAGTCATTGGCTCAAGGTCACAGAGGAGGAGTAAGTGTTCAAGACTGATTCCATGTTCATTCCCTAAAGTTGCTTGGTAAATGTCCCTGAGGTATCATTACTGCTGTGATTCTGTATTCACTTTCCTTAATTGAAGACTGAAGAAGTTAAGCCTGGACCAAAACAAGATTTTCCGGATCCCGTACCTACAGCAGGTTCAGCTCCGAAATGGGTCTGGAGATTGGGTTGGAGGCAGGGGGAGTCCCCGGAAACAGCCCCAATCCATGCTGCAGCCCAAGTCGTGGATATATGAGGCCTCAGATGACCAGCCGGATTATACTATACTGCCCATGAAAAAGGATGTTGACCGGACAGGTTAGTGATACCCCTTGTTAAAGAGACTCTTGACCCATGTTGTGAATAAGCGTCTAAGAATTGATTCTGAAAGTCTGTGGCTCCCTGGGGAGCTCCTGCTTCTCAGCTGCTGGGTCTGGGGAGATTGTGGTCTCACATGAAATATTTTAGTAACTTCCTACCTGTTCTATCAGTCAAGATGTTTTTACAACCCAGGTATAAGTGGATTTTTTTGTTTTTAATCTCAAATAGTAAGAGGCTAGAAGTAAGGCTTTCCAGTGATGGTTAATTCTGGGGTGCATTGGCATTCTCAAGGGACTTGGGCTCCTTCCATCCTCTCTTCTCCATCCTGGGCCTGCTTGCTTGTCCTTCCTTGCTTGTCCATTTGCATGTCTTCTTCGGAGAGAAATCTATTCATATCCTCTTGATTGTTTATTTTTTTGCTATTGAGTTTTGAGTTTTTAAAAAATTAATTTTTGGATAGAAGTCCCTTGTCCAGATACAGTAATTAAAAATATTTTCTTTCCTTCATTAGGTTGTATTTTCATTTTGTTCATGGTTCCCTTTGCTGTGCAGAAGCTTTTTAGTTTGAGGTGTACAGCAGAGTAATTTAGTTATACATTTATATGTATATGTTTATATTTTTTCAATTCTTTTCCACCGTCATTTATTACAAGACTTTGAAAATAGTTCCCTGTACTATACAGTAAATCCTTGTTGTTTATCTATTTTATATATAGTGGTATGCATCTGTTGATTCCATACTCTGATTATGCTTCCTCTTTTTCCCCTTTGGTAACCATAAGTTTGTTTTCCATGTGAGTTTTTCTGTTTCATAAATAAGTTCATTTGTACTATTTTTTAAGTTCTACATATAAATGGTATCATATGATATCTGTCTTTCTCTGTATGACTTAACTTAGTGTGATAATCTCGAGGTCCATGCATGTTGCCGCAAATGGTATTATTTCACTCTTTTATATGGCTGAGTAATATTCCATTGTGTGTGTATCACATCTTCTTTATCCATTCATCTATTGATCGACACTTAGGTTGCTTCCGTGTATTGGCTGTCATATATAGTGCTGCTCTGAACATTGTGGGGTTACATGTTTCATTTGAAATTAGTGTTTTCATCTTTTCTGGGTATATGCCCAGGAGTAGGGTTGCTGAATCATATGGTAACTCTATTTTTAGTTTTTTAAACAACCTCCATACTGTCTTCCATAGCAGCTTCATCAATTTACATTGCCACTGACAGTGTATACGGGTTCCCTTTTCTCCACACCTGCTCCTACATTTATTATTTGTAGACTTTTAGTTGATCGTCCTTCTGATCTGTGTGAGATGATACTTCATTGTAGTTTTGATTTGCATTTGTCCAGTGATTAGCAATGTTGAGCATCTTTTCATGTGCCTGTTGGCCATTTGTATGTCTTCTTTGGAGAAATGAAGGAATGTTCTAGTTCTGTAAAAAATGTCACGGGTAAATTGATTGCATTAAACTGTAGATTACTTTGGATAGTGTGGCCATTTTAATAATGTTAATTCTTCCAATCCAATCTATGGTATATTTTACTATTTCTTTAAATCATCTTCATTTCCTTTATCAGTGTTTTACAGTTCTCAATATATGTCTTTCACCTCCTTGGTCAGGTTTATTCCTAAGTATTTTATTCTTTTTGGTTTCAATTTTAAAAGGAATTTTTTTTTTACTTTCTTATATTTCTTTGTTAGTGTAAAGAACTACAAGTAGTTTCTGTATGTTAATTGTTTTTAAATTTTTATTTATTTATTTATGGCTGTGCTAGGTCTTCATTGCTGTGTGAGCTTTTCTCTAGTTTTGGCAAGCAGGGGCCATTCTCTAGTTGTGGTGCACAGGCTCTCACTGCAGTGACTTCTCTTGTTGCAGAACATGGGCTCTAGGGTGCTCAGGCTTCAGAAGTTGTGGCACCTGGGCTCAATAATTGAGGCTCCCAGACTCTAGAGCACAGGCTCAATAGCTGTGGTGAATGGGCTTAGTTGCTCTGCGGCATATGGGAGCTTTCCGGATCAGGATCAAACCTGTGTCTCCTGCATTGGCAGGTGGAATTTTTACCACTGAGCCACCAGGGAAGCCCTCTATGTGTTAAATCTTGTATCCTGCTCCCTTGCTGAACTCATTTATCAACTCTAGTAGTTTTGTGTGGAGTCTTTAGGGTTATATATATATATATAGTATAATGTTATCTGCATATATGACAATTTTACCTCTTCCCTTTCAGTTTAGATACCTTGTATTTCTTTTTCTTGTCTGATTGCTGTGGCTAGGACTTCCAATACCATGTTGAATAGAAGGGGTAAGAGTGAGAGTCCTTGTCTTGTTCTAGATTTTAGCTGAAAAGCTTTCAGCTTTTCACAGTTGAGTATTATGTTGGCTGTAGTTTGTCATAAATAGCTTTAATTATGTTGAGATATGTTCTCTCTGTACCCACTTTGGCAAGAGTTTTTTTTTTTTTATCATGAATGAATGTTGAATTTTATCAAATGCTTTTTCTGCATCTGTTGAGGTGATCTTGTGGTTACTGTCATTTCTTCATGTATCACATTGATTTGAGTCCCCACATCTGTTCTCTATGTCTGCATCTCTATTACTGCCCTGCAAATAGAATCATCAGTAATACTTTTCTATATTTTATATATATGTGTGTGTGTTAATATGTGATATTTGTTTTTCTCTTTCTGACTTACTTTATTTTTTGTAACAGGCTCTGTGTTCATCCACCTCACTAGAACTGAGTCAAATTTGTTCCTTTTTATGGCTGAGTAATATTCCATTGTATATATGTACTACAACTGTTTTATCCATTCATCTGTTGATGGACCTGTAGGTTGCTTCTATGTCCTGGCTATTGTAAATAGTGCAGAAGACATCGGGTGTGTGTGTTTGTTTTAGTCGTTAAGTCATATCTGACTCTTTGCAACCCCATGGACTGTAGCTTGTCAGACTTCTTTGTCCATAGAATTTCCCAGGCAAAGCATACAGGAGTGGGTTGACATTTCCTTCTTCTGGGGATCTTCCCAACCCAGGGATTGAACCCGAATCTCCTTTGGTCCAATTCTTTACCACTGGCAGGTGGATTCTTTACCACTGAGCCAACTGGAAAGCCCCGAACATTGGGATATATGTGTCTTTTTCAATTATGGTTTTCTCAGGGTCTTTGCTGGGTCTTCATGGCTGCATGTGGGCTCTTCTCTAGTTGTGGGCTTCTTACTGTGGTAGCTTCTCGTGTTGCAGAGTGCGGGCTCGCTAGTTGTGGCACACAGGCTTAGTTGCTCCACGGCATGTGGGATCCTCCCAGACCAGGGACTGAACTGGTGTCCCCTGTGTTGCAAGGTGGATTCTTAACCACCGGACCACCAGAGAAGCCCAGCACTTTAATCGTTAGTCTTTAGAAAGTTTCCCTTGCCCTATTTTACTTTTTCTCCTTCATTCTTAATCCCCCCTACCATTTCCCATTTTCATGTAAGTATCTGTTTTTGTGCTGAGTATATTTTCCTGGATATATCTTTGTAAAATATATTAGTTTGTGTGTAATGTGTTTTTAGTTTACATAATGGTAATATGCTGTTGAGCCCATTCTGTTACTTAATTTTCTTTCCACTCAGCACTCTTTTTAAGGTTTTTCTTACTGCTATATGCCCATCCAGTTCTTCCTTTTATCTAATACACAGTATTCCACACTGTGGTCTAACCACACTTTATTCATCTATTCCCTTGCTAATGGATACCTACATCACCTAACCTTGTGTATGTTTCTTGCATATACCCGTGGCCAGAGTTTTTCTGGAATATTTACCTAGGAGTGAGTTTGTTGGATCACAGAGTATATGCATATATAATTTAAATAAGTGCCACCTGACTGTTCTTCAAAATGGTGGCTCTGGTGTACGCTCATACTTGAAGAACATCAGAGTTTCTGTTTCCTTACAACCTTGCCTGCACTTGATATTTCCAAGCTTTTTAATTGCTCTAAGTTTTGTTATTTTGGTAGGTATAAAGTGATATTTCATTGTTTTAATTTCTATTTTATAAATATTGGTGATGTTAAGCATTTCTTCATTTACTTAGTTTTCAGCTTTTATGAACTGCTATTTCATATCCCTTGATAGTTTTAATATTTTCTATTTCTTCTTTTATTTTGTAATCACCTGACTGTTTATTTCATCTGCAATGGTAGAGACGACATTTTGAAGAGAAATTCTTAAGTTTGATTTACCCAAGTATATTAGTTTGCTAAGACTGCCAGAATACCACACACTGTTTGGCTTAAACCACAGATATTTATTTTCTCATGGTTCTGGAGGCTAGAAGTCCAAGATCAAGGTGTTGGCAGATTTAGCTTCTTTTTCAGCCTCTCTTTGCCTTATAGAAGGCTGCCTTCTTCCTGTATCCTCATTTGGTCATCTCTCTGAATTGTCTATGTCCTAATCTTCTCTTCTTACAAGGAGAACCTTCATATTGAATTAGGGTCTATCCTAATGAGCTTATTAACCTCAGTTACTTTTTTAAAGATGCTGTTTCCAAATATAGTCTCATTCTGAGGTACTAGGGAGTTAGGACTACAACATATGAATTAGGGAGGTGATGGGGGATAACACAGTTCAGTCCATCACATGAAACTGGTGCAATTTTATCATATGGCTTATGCCTTTGGGTTCTTGTTTAAGTATCTCCCTTTCTCATGGTCACAAAGATAGTTTCCTATGCTGTATTGCTTTTCATTTTGCTGTTTGAGTTGATTCTTTCAAAGAGGGTTTGCATATAATAGATTTTTCTTAGCCCATAAAATATCCCAAGTTACCTTTTTTTTGTCATTATGCTTGAGTGCTAGCTCACTGAATAGAGAACTGTAGCCTTAAAATAATTTTTCCTGAGAACTTTGAAGATATTACTTGATTGCCTTCAAAATCCATTGTTACCATGAGAAGTCTGATACCAATCTGATTCCCATCCCTTTACAGGAAACCTATTTTTACTTCCTGGAATAAGATTGCCCTTTTTCCTTTGGAAATTTGACTAAGGTGCTTCTGGGTATGCAGTTCTTTTTTGTTATTTTGTTAGGTACTTTGTTCTTTCCAAGACAGTTTCCTTTATCTCGAAAAATTTGTATTATCCTTCATCCCATTCTCTGTTTTATGAATTAGCTCCTCAGATGGACCTTTTCTTCTGTACAAGACATTTATTAAATCTTTTATTTGATTATCATACTTTAAAATTACAAAATTAGTGTCTCTTCCATAATGACCTAATTTTGTCTTAAAATGAAATAGTCTTTTGAATTCCTTAGAAGACATTAATTATTCTATTTAAAGTTTTTATTCTTTTGGTTAAATGACCTCTCTTTTTTTTCAGATGCTGGTTCTTCTTTTATATTTCATAACTTTCTTTCATGGTGCTAATTTTCCTCAAATATTAGGAAGTGCCTGACTGTACATCTCTTGAATGGTTCCCAGTCTGAACCTTAGAACCCAGGTTCTGGTTTCTGGAGTTCTTTCTTGTAACTGTGGGAAGGGCCAGGACCTGAGTTCAGATAGAGTGTACCTCAGTTCATCTTCCTAGATGTGGGGGCTCTCTATCTCCCCAGAAGATCACTGCTTAGCACCCACACTTATGACCATGGCTCATCCTTTAGCTAACTCCTACTTTTTTCCTTGCACAGACCTTTCACAGATTCCTTTCAGACCCTTGTCATCGGAGTTGTTCTTGCCACATGGTGTTCCACCCATATTATTGCTTATTTCATTTTAATGTAACCTTCTCAATATAGTATCATTAACATGTGGAAGGGGTCCCATTAGTCAGGGCAAAGGTGAGTGGTCCCTGCATAGGATCCAGACCCAGCAGATGCTTTGCTTATTAGGTTGAACTCAGCTCTTTATTGGCTCCTCTTTGTCTGATGATTTCGAGAATGATATCACTCTGCAGCCTCCTTCTCACTTGTCTCTCCTGAATTCACTGTCTTAACACATTCTATTTTACTAATATAACAAATAGTATTTTCAAATCCTCTGACAGAATATCTTTTATGTACATTTTTCTCTTCTAAAACAGTTGGTTTGCCTTCTGACCAATACTGACTGCCCTGTAGTTCTGAGGCTCCCAAGAGCTTGCATGGTACAAAGTCAGGAAGAAGATTAGTGTGGCTGATATTTAGTGAGTGAGGGCCAGGGTAGCATGAGATAAGACTGGAGAAGTAGGCAGAGGCGATCAGAGTTCATCAGGCAGGATCTCCAAAGCCTGGCCAAGGAGTTTGAATTTTATTCCAAGCACAAAGGGCATATTACCTGATGCATGTCACAGCTGGCTCCTCTTCTTAGTTAGCACTGAAGCTTAGGACCAAGGAGTACCCCCTCCGGGAGATACTCTGCTGCACACAATGGGTGGCAGAGCAGACCCTGGCCCCCTGGGGGTCAGTTAGTGCTCTCACCAATCTCCATTCTTTTCTCTTATATTTCAGAGGTCGTGTTCTCATCTTATCCTGGATTTTCAACCTCAGAGGTAGGAAATGCCTACTTTATATTTGTGTCCTTGCATTAGAACATTAGTTTTAGTAAACAAAAATAAGTTGACGGAGCCACGAGAGGTATTTGCATATATAACACTGAGGAAGTCCATTCACTGAACACAGATTTCCTGAGTCCTGACCATGTGCCAGGTGCTCTGCTGGCCTATGGAGATGCAGCAGGGGACTCAACCGACAGGTCCCAGGCCTCACACAACCCACAGACCAGCTTCCATTGTTCTTCAGTGGGGATGATTCCTGCCTCAAGTGATCGAGCTGGCATGGAACTGAGGCTGCAACTAGGATGAAGCCCAGTAGTTCCTTAACAAGAACCCTCACCCCAAAGCTAGAGCGATCCTGGCCAAACACACTGCCATCTGGGATCTAATCCTTGGTGTCACAGGCTTAGACACTTGATTTTTGTCGGCACAGAAAATTGTCTTTTTTCTCAGGGTAGATGCTCACTAAGCAAGTTCAAGAAGACTGACACACTAATATTTATCTATTTATTCATTTACTAATTTATAGTAAGAAGTACCATTATGCAGTTAGGCAACCTGCATCCTTGGGTCACACCTCAGTATACCCCCTCCCCGCAGATACAGCTGGGTGAGAAATTATATCAATTGCTATATTATTGCCACTTAACAAGCCAACACAGTTGCTGACTTCAAACAATGGCAATTTATTATTTCTCACAATTATTTGGGTTGGTTAGGTGGTTCTACTGGTGTTTAGCTAGGGCACATTCCTGTAGCTGGCAGGTTATCTGGGAGCTGGACTCATAGACAGCTGGCAGGACTGTCATCTTTATGTTATCTTTTCATCCTGGACTTCTTTGCAGCATGGTGGCATTAGACTTCCAAGAGCAAGGTTCTGAAATTCAGGCAATGGCATTTTCTGTTGATCAAAGCAAGTCATAGGCCAGTATAATACTGCAGTGCAATTCTGATGCTAGCATGAGCCCACAAGAGCGGAGCCCCAACAAGACTGCCCTCACTTTAGACACTAGTTGCAAATGGTGGGGTTCCCGGGCTATTTGTAATGGCAATAAATTCTACAGCTGCCACGATCCCCTCAGGTTCAGTAATTTGCTAGAATGACTCATAGAACTCAGGAGACCATTATACTTCTGATTACAAATTGACTATAAAGGGTGCAAATCAGGACCAGCCAAATGAAAAGATGCACAGTGAGGGCTGGGAGGGTTCGAAACATAGAGCCTCTTTGCCCTCTCACTGTGGAATGAATTTGTGACACACTCCCAGCACAGCTGATGGGTTCACCAGCCAGGTAGCTCAGCAGAGCCTCAGTGGCCAGGACTTTCATTGGAGTTTCATTGCATGGCCATAATTGATAGGACCATTAGCTACATGATTGCACTCTATCTCTAGCCCCTCTTGCCTCTCCAGAGGTAAGGCTGGCTCAAACCCCAGTCCTCTGATCACATGGTTGTCTTTATAGTATGGCCAGCCCCCATCCTAGGTCATCTCATTAGTGTGAACTCAGGTATGATCCAAGGGGTTATGAATAACAAAGACATTCCTATCACTCTAGAGATTCCAAGGGTTTTAGAAGCTCACTGCCAAAAACCCAGGACAAAGACCAGATGAATTCTTTATTGTGCAGCATCCAGTCTGGTTTCAAAGGATTAGAGATACAGACTCCAGGTCTGAATGGGAGGAGCAGCCAGGTCACTTGGCATAAAGTTGTGCCTAATAGATAGAAGGGCTTGTGGCCGTAGAAGCCAGAGATTGTTGTCACGTTGCTTAGTGCTCAGGTCCCAGTTGTGTGCCATCTGAGAATACAGTGATTTGAATGGATGGAACTTTTAGTGGCCCCTCTATTAACATCAAATACATCCCCCTCTACGACAGGGCCCTCTGTGACCCCAGCAGAGCCAGTCATGCCCTCAGGTCAGGGCCTTCCTGGCCCTGGATCGGGCTAGATAACTCCCAAGCCTGTCTGGTTTTTTCTTCTCTGTGCTTCAGTCTGACTTACCCTGTTTGGCTCACATGGCCTCCCTCCAGATCGGAATGGCACAGCTGAGGAGATGCCTTAACAGACTGCCACCACCTTCCCCTCCAGCCTCTGGGAGACTGCATTCCGATTCCCCTGAGAGGAGAGTTCCCAAGCCCCATCACTGGTTTTTGTTTTACTCTCACCCATGACTCATCCTCTTGTGGCTGTACAAGGTGGAGCCCAGGAAGAGACAAAATACTTGGCCCAAAGTAGGTGCTCCACAAATGGTCATTGAATGAGCAGGTGAAATCTAAGTGACTTGCTCAAGACTACACAGCAGTTAATGGCACCTAGATGAATCAAGTTCATCTGAAGCCACTCATTAGTCCAGCATCTACCCTGTGATTTCCTTTGGCTCCATCTAACTCAAGGAACCAGCGAGTAAACTGAGTTTGGCATAGTTAATCCAGCAACTTCGATTTTCAACTTGATCGTCATCTAGGATTTAGCTGCTGTTTTATCCTGGAATGAAGAACCCTCCACTGTAGGATTGGATGAGTGCATCAGAGCAGTAGTTCAAGGCTCAGCTCACTCCTGCTCTGTCTCCTCACCAGGAAGAGTCCCCTTAATGATGTGAGCATGCACCTGCCCTTTTGCTTTCTGGAGAAATCTTAACCCAACTGTATAGAAGGGCAAGTTCAGGATAAGCCACAGAAAGTGGGAGGTGAGCAGGGAGCTTCTGCTGTCTGCAGTGCTGCTATGTCATCCTTTGGCTTCAGAGAACTTGAGACTGGAACTTTGGGTACCAGAGAACGAACTAACTATGTGACATCAGAGAACTTGGAGCCAGAACTCTAGGCCCTTGGTGACCCCCCCCCCTTATGACCCCAGAAGCCTCCTTTGGGCCAGCCCCTCTGGAATGGTCATTCTTTCCACCACCCCCCCTAGGAAGGGTCTGTTGGTCCACTTCTTTATCACCAGGGCGCTTTGACTTTGACTCTTTTCCTTCTAAGACAACCAAGGTATGTGCACTTCCACCCATATTCGAGATTCTTCCTGTGAAGTCACTGAAGGCAAGGAACCAGACGCTGGCCCCACCCTTCCCAGAGCTGAGATACCTTAGCCTGGCCTACAACAAGGTGACTCTTGGCTTCTCTACCTCTTTCCCCAGGAGCAGATGGGAGGGTGGGGTGTGAATTGCTCTGACCTGAAAGTGGGGGTTCTCAGGGTTGGGGAAACAGAAGGCAAGTAGGCAGAGGCAGGAGTCCTTTGATTCAGTCACAGGTATTGATTTACCACTCACCATGTGCCAGGCTCTGTGCTGGGCACTGGGGATACAATTGCATGAAGAGATTTGACCTCTGCCCTTGCAGAGCTCATCACCTACAGGGAAGAGGGAGAGTGAACAAATAATCACGGTATAAACACGCCCAGTGTTGGGAAGACATTCACAGTGCTATGAAGTATGTGAAGAGTAGGTCTCACCTCATATTTGGGACCAGGGAAGGTACTCTTGAGAGTGGTGTTTAAGCTGAGATGGAAATCAGGGAGCTTAGTGAGGTGAAGATTGAGGGTTGAGTGACCTGAGATATGTTTAAACCAAAGAGAACAGCAGATGTAAAGTCCATAGAACAGATTTAATATGTGTTTCGTTGACAAGTTTTATGTTAACATGTTTTTCCATGTCCTATAAAACTTCCTGTAAGCACCACACTAATTGAGCCCTACTCAGGTGTGAAATGCCAGCAACTTTTAATAAACGTGGCTTACATTGCTCCTGAGGCAAGCAGTTAGTACAGCCAAACTCCCCAGGTATTTTCCTCTAAGAGTTATAATTTTAGTCATAACATTTAGGTCTGTGATCCATTTTGAGCTAATCTTTATATATGGTGTGAGGTAGGGGTCCAGTTTTATTCTTTTGTGTGTGGATATGCAGTTTTCTCAAAACCTTTTATTGAAAAACTGTTCTTTTGCCATTGAATGGTCTGCTCACCTGTGTCAAAAATCAGTGGACCATAGATGTATCAATATTATGGATTATCCTATTGTTCTTGAAACTGGTAATTTTCATCTTTTCTATTTATTGATCCAAAATAGAAGTTACCCTTTTATTGACTTAAAAAAATAGCTACTGCTTTCTTTGGATCTCTCTATTGTCTGTCTACTATTTCATTGATTTTTGCTTATAATTTTATTTCTCTCCTACTCACAATGAGTTTAATTGACTCTTCTTTTTCCTAGATTCCTAAGTAGTATAATTATTTTAGATGTTGACATAGACCTTTCTTCTTTTTAATATAAGCAACTATAAATATCTTCTTTAAGCACTGTTGGAGCTGCATTCAATAAATTTTGTGTTTTGATTTTCATTCAATTAAAACATTTTTAATTTTTTTGTGATTTCTTCTTTGACCTATGGTTTGTTTAGAAGTGAGTGGTTTAACTTCCAAATATATGGGGCTCTTCCAGATAACTTATACTTGTTGAGTTCTAATTTAATTCAGTTGTAGTCAAGTAATGTAATCTGTAAGATTTCATCCTTCTGAAATGTATTTAAACTTATTTTATGGTCCACCCTATATTCTAGGTTGGTGAATGTTCTGTGTGCACTTAGGAAAAAAAATGTATATTCTGCACTTTGGGGGAATAGTGTTCTATAAAAAGTTATTGTGGTTGCTACAACAGCGAAGTTGAGTAGTTGCAATGGAGGTTGAATGGCCTGCAGAGCCTAAAACATTTTTTCTGGCCTTTGACAGAAAAAATTTGCTGACCTCTGGTCTAGATGATCAAATTTCAGAGTCCTTCAAGGCCTACTCTGAATCTCTTTCTCCTCTTCCTCTGTATTTTCTCCTGAGACTGGCTTCACATATCCATTGCCTATGACCAGTGCCTCATAAACTTTTAACTCCTTATTGTACCCCAGACCTACATGAATTTCTACTTGGAAGTCTAAAAGGCACCTCCAAAGTAGACATATCCAAAGTGAATTAATGATCTTACCAGTTCAAATTTGAATGTTCTTCCATTGTTCTGTATCTTAGTCAATAGCTGAGTTACTTGAGCTGTTGACTCCATTCCGCTACTTGAGCCAAACCCCGGTTGTCATCTTCGATACTTCTCTCTCCTGTACATCCCTCCTCCCCACACACATCTAATCCATTTCCTAGTCTTGTCAAATTTAGGTCTTTTTTTTATGGAATTAAAATATTGTGTTAATTTTAGGTGTACAGCATAGTGATTCAGTATTTTTGCAGATCATATTCCATTATAGGTTATTACAAGATAATGAGTATAATTCCCTGTGCTACATAGTATATCCTTGTTGCCTATCTATTTTGTATATAATAGTTTATATCTCTTAGTCCCATAACCCTAATTTTCCCTGCTTCCTTCTCCCCTTTGGTAACTATAAGTTTGTTTTCTGTATCTGTGAGACTTTATGTTTTGCATATACATTCACTTTCATTATTATTATTTTTTAGATTCCAATATAAGTGATATTATATAGTATTTGTCTTCCTCTGACTTACTTCACTAAGCATATTTCCTAGGTCCATCCATGTAGCTGCAAATGGCAGTATTTCATTTTCTTTATGGCCAAGTAATACTACCAATTTACATGCCCTCCAACAGAATAAAAGGTTTCCCTTTCTCCACATCTTCTCCAACATTTGTTATTAGTAGACTTTTTGATGATAGCCATTCTGACAATGTGAGGTGATATTTCATTGTGGTTTTGATTTGCATTTCTCTAATAATTAGTGATGTTGAGCATATTTCATGTGACCTTTGGGCTTTTGTATATCTTTGGGAAAATGTCTATTAAAATCTTCTGCCCAAGTACTATTTACAGTAGCTAGAACATGGAAGCAACCTAGATGTCCTTCAACAGCTGAGTGGATAAAGAAACTGTGGTACATATGTTCAATGGAATACTACTCAGCCATAAAAAAAAACACGTGTGAGTCAGTTCTAATGAGGCGGATGAACCTAGAGCCTGTTATGCAGAGTGAAGTAAGTCAGAAAGAGAAATATAAATATCATATACTGATGCA
This sequence comes from Oryx dammah, assembly GCF_014754425.2. Classification (NCBI taxonomy): domain Eukaryota; kingdom Metazoa; phylum Chordata; class Mammalia; order Artiodactyla; family Bovidae; genus Oryx; species Oryx dammah. The sequence continues at coordinate 51,933,037 of NW_024070201.1, read as the reverse complement.
TATATATGGAGTCTAGAAAGATGCTACTGATGAATTTATTTTCAGGGCAGCAATGGAGAAACAGACTTAGAGAACAGACCTATGGACATGGCAGAAGGAGAGGAGGGAGAGGGTGAGATGTATGGAGAGAGTAAAATGGAAATTTACAATACCATATTAAAATAGATAGCCAGTGGGAATTTGCTGTATGACTCAGGGAACTCAAAACAGGGGCTCTGTGATAAAGTATAAGGGTGGGATGGGGAGGGAGGTTCTGGAGGGAAGGGACATGGGTGGGGTGTACCTATGGCTGATTCTTGTATGACAGAAAACCACAAAATTCTGTAAAGCAATCATCCTTTGATTAAAAAAATAAAGTGGCAGAAAGCAAGACAAAAACCTTCTGCCCACTTTTCAATTGGATTATTTGGTTTTATTTTTGATAATGAGTTGTATGAGCTGTTTGTTTTAGATATTAACCCCTTGTCAGTTGCATCATGTACAAATATTTTCTTCCATTCCACAGATTGCCTTTTTGTTTTATCAGTGGTCTCCTTTGCTGTGAAGCTTTTAAGTTTAATTAGACTTCATCTGTTTATTTTTGCTCTTTGTTTGGCCTTAGAAAATGCAAAAAAATATTGCTGTAATTTATGTCAAAGAGTGTTCTACCTGTGTTCTTGTAGGACTTTAATGATTTCAGGTCTTAAATTTAGGGGATGAAACTGTTTTGAGTTTTATTTTTGTATATGTTGTAAGAGAATGTTCTTTTTTTCTTTTTGGTTATGGCATGCAGTTTGTGGGATCATAATTTTCCAACCAGGGTCTAAGTAACCTGGGCCCTTGGCAGTAAAAGCATGTAGTCCTAAACACTACACAGCCAGGGAATTCCCAAGAGAATGTTCTAATTTTTTTTTTTTTTTTTTACACGAAGCTGTCCAGTTTTCCCAGCATCACTTATTAAGGAGACCGTCTTTATTCCAGTGTATATTCTTGCCCTCTTTGTCATGGACTGACTGTAGGTGTGTGGCTTTATTTCACAGCTCTTTATTCTGTTCCATTGATGTCCATGTTTTTGTGTCAGCACCACACGGTTTTTATGACCATAGCTTTATAGTATAGTCTGAAGTATGAGAGGATTATACCTCCAGCTTCGTTCTTTTTCCTCAGGATTGCTCTGGCAATTTTGGGTCTTTTTTGATTCCATATAAATTTTAGTATTATTTCTTCTAGTCTTCAGAAAAAAGTAATAGGCATTTTGATAGAGATTGCATTAAATTTGTGGATTGTTTTGGGTAGTATGTCCAATTTAATAATAATAAGATATCATGGGATATCTTTTCATTTCACTGAATCATCTTTAAATTCCTTCATCAAAGTTTTATAATTTTCCAAATACAAGTCTTTCATATCCTTGGTTAAGTTTATTCCTAGGTATTTTTTGGGTGTGATTTAAAAAAATTTTTTAATTGAAGTATGCTTGCTGTACAATGTTATATAAGTTCAGTTCAGTTCAGTCGCTCAGTCGTGTCTGACTCTTTGTGACCCCGTGAATCGCAGCACGCCAGGCCTCCCTGTCCATCACCAACTCCTGGAGTTTACTCAAACTCATGTCCATCGAGTCACTGATGCCATCCAGCCATCTCATCCTCTGTCCCCTTCTCCTCCTGCCCCCAATCCCTCCCAGCATCACAGTCTTTTCGAATGAGTCAACTCTTCGCATGAGGTAGCCAAAGTATTGGAGTTTCAGCTTTAGCATCAGTCCTTCTAATGAACACCCAGGACTGATCTCCTTTAGAATGGACTGGTTGGATCTCTTTGCAGTCCCAGGGACTCTCAAGAGTCTTCTCCAACACCACAGTTCAAAAGTATCAATTCTTTGGCACTCAGCTTTCTTCACAGTCCAATTCTCACATCCATACATGACCACTGGAAAAACCATAGCCTTGACTAGACGGACCTTTGTTGGCAAAGTAATGTGTCTGCTTTTCAATATGCTATCTAGGTTGGTCATAACTTTCCTTCCAAGGAGTAAGCGTCTTTTAATTTCATGGCTGCAGTCACCATCTGCAGTGATTTTGGAGCCCCCAAAATAAAGTCTGACACTGTTTCCACTGTTTCCGTATCTATTTCCCATGAAGTGATGGGACCAGATGCCATGAGCTTCATTTTCTGAATGTTGAGCTTTAGGCCAACTTTTTCACTCTCCTCTTTCACTTTCATCAAGAGGCTCTTTAGTTCCTCTTCACTCTCTGCCATAAGGGTGGTGTTATCTGCATATCTGAGGTTACTGATATTTCTCCTGGCAATCTTGATTCCAGCTCGTGCTTTTTCCAGTCCATTATATAAGTTACAGGTGTACAATATAGTGATTCATAGTTTTTAAAGGTTGTACTTCATTTGAACTACTATAAAGTAATGCCTATATTCCCTGTGTTGTACAGTATATCCTTGTAACTTATTTCATACTTAAGGGTTTATACATCTTTCTTCTCTACACCTATATTTCTCCCTTCCCTCTCCCTACTGGTCGCTGCTAGTTTGTTCTCTGTATCTATAAGTGTGCTTCTTTCTTATTCACTCATTTCCTGTATTTTTTAGATTGCACATATAAGAGATATCATACAGTATTTTCTTTCTCCATCGCACTTATTTCACTTAGAATAATACTCCCCAAATCCATCTGTGTTGCTGCAGATGGCAAGATTTTCTTTTTATGGCTGAGTATTAGTCCATTGTATATATCTATGTATCACATCTTCTTTGTCCATTCATCTGTTGATAGCCACTTAGGTTGCTTCCATATCTTGGCTGTGGTAAATAATACTGCTGTGAACATTGGGATGAATGTACCTTTTCAAATTACTGTGGGGTTTTTTTTCAGATATTTATCCAGGAGTAGAATTGCTGGGTTGATGGTAGTAAATGGCTCCTTCTAATGTATTTTTCATCTCAGTTATTGCATTCTAATTCTTTGTTTAAAACCTTCCGCCTTTTCCTCTGGATCCATTCTTTGGGTTCTTTGGTCATCCTGTCGATCGTCACCCTGAACTGTTTCTCAGGTAGATTGCCTGTATCCACTTAGTTTTTCTTCTGAGGTTTTACCTTGTTCCTTCACCTGGAACATGTTCCTATTTCACCTCATTTTGCCTAAATTGCTGTTTCTATTTTAATAGATTTGGCAGGCTGGTTCTGTTTCTTTTCTGGTAGGTTCTGGTCCTTGTCATCAATGGTCGTTCTGTAAATAGTTGTGATTTTGATGCGCCTGTGAGAAGAGGTGAGCTCAGGGTCTTTCTGCTCCACCATCTTGGCCAATCCCTGGCCTGGAACGGATGTTTTTTGTGTGAGAGTACCATATGTTGGCTGGGTATCCCCAGTGTCTTCGAGGTGAGGGCTGGATCTGAGGTGGACAGCAGCCCCATCTTTGCTCAGGGGGTGCTGGCCTCTGTGATAGAGGGTGTGGCTGGTGTTGGATAAGCTGGCACTCCCAGCAGAGACAGAGGCTCCTCTATCAAGGGCCAGGGTCTGCTGCCTAGTTGCGGCGGTGGAAACCTTGAGGGTCTGACTCAGGCTGACTCTGTTCCCTTTAAGTGTGTGTGGTTTTCCTTCTCCCACACTGGGGCGTTTGCCCCAAAGGAGGGGTGTGCACAAGTAAGTGGGGCTCCTGTGCTTTACAGAGGTCCAGCGCTGTGCCTGTGTAGGTGTCTGCAGTTCTACTCAGCTGCAGTCCAAGTTGCATCTTTCCCCCCGTTATGGTTGGCCCACATCTAGTGCACAATTGTAGCACAGAGTGGGCAGGGCTGGCGCCTTCACTAGGCTGGGACTGGGAATCTCGGCGTTGTGCTTGTGGGAACTGAAGCGCTGCTCAAGCTGTAGAAGTTGGGCTGCTTCTGTGTAAGTGCCAGCAGTGGCCACCATTGCCCACCCGGCCCCCCACACCACCTCTGCATCCCTAAATGGATTCTTTTCCTAGAACCTGACTGCCCTAGATCCACTGCTGGCTGGGGGTGTTCACTCAGCTCAGATTGAGTGTGGCAAGGCGGCAGCTGCTAGGGTAGACCACCCCCTGCCCTGTCTGGGGGTGAGCCAGCACCCACCCCCTCCTCACCAATGCAGTCTAGGCTTCAGCCTTTCTCCAGCCCATCCCAGCATTTCTCCAAACAGCCACAGGGTTTGCCCTTTCTGTGTAGGACCCCAGGACTGGACACCCTGTCTGTGTCCTGACCCACTCACTCCCTGGGATAATGTCTGCCACGCCATCTCCCTCTTCCTCTTAGTCCCCTCCCAGGGACACAGGTCCTGACCAAGTGCCTTTCTTCTCATCCTGCCTGATTATGTGGGAGTCTCTCTTGTAGCCTTGGTGGTTTAGGATCTCTTCTGCCAGATTCCGTAACATTTTCCATGAAAATTATTCCATGTGTAGATATAGTTCTGATGTGTTTGGGGGGTAGGGGGAGGTGAGCTCCATGTCCTCTTTACTCTGTCATCTGGATCCCCCTCCTGAAGCAATAGCCTAGGTCTTCATATTTCTAAAAATTCATCTAATAGGTTCTCTATGGACCAACATCTTTAATAAACTTTGATCTGGCCCATACTTGCATCTCCAGTCTCATTTTGCACCAACCACCCTTTCTCTCTGCTTTCAGTCACACTAGTCTATGGGGTCACACAGAGTCGGACACGACTGAAGTGACTTAGCAGCAGCAGCAGCCTTCTTTAAATCCATCCAACAGGGTTTCTCCTCTATGCTATGGTATCTTTCACACATTCTTCTTTGCATGGAATGTTTCCTCTCTTCATTAGAGGAAGTAATGCTACCTGCTGTGACAAACTAAAAATATCAATGAACGCAAAAGTGTATTTCTTCCTTTTACAAAACCCATTGTGGGTATTCCTGGCTGGCAGGTGGCCTTTCACGTGACTCTTCAGAGACCCAGATCTCTTCTGGCCATAGCTCTGTCATCCCATAGGACCTTAAGAGAACTTTACCGAATCCTGTGCAACTGGTCAGGTGGCTCAGTGGTAAAGAATCCACCTGCTGATGCAGGAGACGTAGGTTCAATCCCTGGGTCAGGAAGATCCCCTGGAGCAGGAAATGGCAACCCACTCCAGTACTCTTGCCTGGAAAATCCCATGGACAGAGGAGCCTGGCAGGCTACAGTCCATGGGGTCGCAAAGAGTCGGACACGACTTAGCGACTGAGCATGCATGCACACAACTGGTGGGAAGATAGTTGAGTGAGGAGAGGATCCTGCAGGAGGTTTTGAATGGGCTGCACCTGGAAATGGCGTTGCCCATTTATCACTTCCACGCAGGTGGCATTGGCTAGAACTGAGTCATAGGCCCACGTCTAGCTGCCTAGGAGGCAAGAAGAAACAGTCTAGCTGTATGGCCAGAAACTAGAGGGAATGTTTCGACTCCTACAGAGGTTTCTTAGACACGTACTGCGTCCCCCACTGCATCCACTCATTGCCTCCTGCCACCCTTCGGATCTCAGGGACACCCCCTCTTAGCTCTGTGACTAGGTCAGACCACCCTGGTGCTTCATGTGCTTCTCTTCTGGGGCACCAGTCACTGTTGTAAATGTATGCTTCTCTGTGTTACTCTTCTTCAGTGCTTATTCTGCACCAGGTACTATTCCTCCAGGATAGGGACTGTATCTCTGTCCCTCAGTCCCAGCCCAGAGCTTGGTACATAAAGTCATTCAGTAAATATTTGTTGACTGAAGGAACCAAAATGAAAGACACTGAATAGGTAATTGCCCCAGGGGCATCTGGCACTATCCAGTGAGGCTCCAGAGGAAGTCAGACTGAGCTACCACCCACTCCCGGCGCTTGGTGCTCTCTGTGGGCCCCAGATCTGACTGAACACCTTCCAGTGTGTCAAGGCATCTGAGAGGCCACTGCCCCGCTCCCAGCCGCTCTCGCTCTATTTCACTGCTAACAGACCCCCAGCCCAAGGTGTCCCCAGATTCTCACCACTCTTCTCAACAAGGAGTGTGTTTTGCCCTTCAGAGGCTGGCCTCATGGGGTAGAGTGGCCTCCGGGCCCTGGACACTGGCTGAATTAATCGTTTTGATGCACGTGTCCCCCCGACCCCCTGTCCCCCAGCCCTCCCTTGATCAGTGCCCAGACAGGCTACAGTGAAAGAACTATCACTGCTGTTGACAGACTGATGTGTGTGTAGAGGTCACACTGAGCAAGGGGAAGTCTCAGACAAATTGTATGCTGGAGTCAAAGTCAGTGCCTTGCCAAATTTCCAGGCTTCTTGTGAGACAAGTACTACGTATGTTTGTTCTTATTTTTGTCACCAACATCCTCAGTACTTGGTATAAGCTACATATCCAATATGGAGAAGGGGAAAAATTCTTAGGTTTCAATGTGAAACAGTGATGGTGAGATTTGGGCCAGGAGGGGCACAGGTATTCTGGGTGCAAACAGGTGAAATTGCGGACAAGACAGTCCCAGCAGTTAGTCCTGTCCCCAGCAGCCTCACTCCCCCAGCCCCACTCCCACCCCAGACCTTGCAGGCATGCAGCCCTGCATTGCAGGGCCTGGAAGCAGTTGGGGAGAGGTGCGGGGTGGTGTCCATTTGATGCTCTCCTGCATTCCTTACAGATTGCAAAGGAAGATGCCATCCTACCGGTAGCTCTCTTCCCATCTCTCTGTGAGCTCATCTTTCACAACAACCCTCTGGTGACCCATACACGAGGTATGGTACCCACACACCTGCCCCATGAACCCAGTCCCCAAGAAGCAATGTGGAGAACCTCATCCGTACCTCAGTGCCAAGCCCTGCTCTGCTCTGTGTCACGGGTGGACAAGCTTCATAGTGCACTGGGGGCTGTACAAAACAGCAGACACTGCTGAGCACATGCTCTGCACTGACTCATCCCAACAGCAACCCTGTGAAGCAGGCATTATAGTCCTTATGCACAGAAGATGAAACTGAGGATCAGAGAATCACAGTCTACCCAAAGTCACACAGCAATTAAAAAAAAAAAAAAAGGCAGCACTGGGAATGCAATATAGAATTATCTAGATCCTGCGTGAGCTCCATAATGACACTGTGCTCTGTGGGCTAAGTCTGCTGTGACCCCACTCCCCACTTCCCAGCTGGGGAGGAGCGTAAAGCCAAACTGCAGAGCCCTCCCCGTCCCAGAAAACACTGAATGCAGTAGCTGCCGTGTCAGTAGTGGAACCCACTGTCCAAGATGCAGCAGCTGGAGGCATTTTAGAATCCTGGGTCTCTGGAGTGACACTAGGGTATTCTAATCTCTGCTCTACACTGTCTTCATTGCCGTGGGAAAATTCCTTAACCTCTCTGTGCCTCAGTTTCCTCATCTGTCAAATAGGCATAATATAGGATTCTACCTCCTAGGGCTGGTGTGAGAATTAAGTAAGGTTATACATGTACATGAACAGTGCCTGGCACATAGAAGCCCCCAGTAAATGTTAGCTAACAGAATAATCTTATTTTCCCATCATGGCTCCAGGGGTCCCACCACTGCTAAAAAGCTTCCTCCAAGAGCGGCTGGGAATCCACTTAATTCGAAGGAAGATAGTAAAGGCTAAGCATCATATGTTGATGCCTCGGAAGGACTCTCGGAAGGTAAGCCTTCATAGGCAGGACCCCCAAGCCCAGAGGGAGTGGAACCTATTCTAATGCTGCAGATCAGCCTGGCAGCAGAGCCACTCCCACCCACAATGCCTGGGATCCTTGTTAGGTTTGTAGTAGCAGTTTTGTCTTCTCCTTCCCTCACTATATGACATACAGATATACCCAGGAGAGGTAAGACAGTCAGAGACCCAAAAATCAGAGTAGGGAGGAGTATGGGAGGGCATTGAGTCTGATCCCCTAATTTTCCAGAGGAACTGAGGTCCAAAAAAGACACTGTGGAGAAGTGGGGGGAAATCAGTCAGAAGACCCACATGTCCGTCTGGTGCCATCATTTCTCATAGCTGCCTAAACTTGGGCAAAATTTTCCACTCTCTGAGTATCAGCTTCTCAACTCTAAAACCTCTGAGTTGCTGAGAGGACTGGATGAAATTGATACATTAACTCCCCAAACCCCCCACCAGTGCAAGTTACGGTCACCCCTGGTATCATGAATGGCTGTGCCAGCCCTAGAATAGGCATCTCCTGCCTGACTCTTGGGAAGCATTTCCTGGTGTGGAGAGTGTTCCACCCCTTCGGTACCTCCCCTCAGCTAGTGGTCCAGACTTAACTTCTGGGATGCCATAAAGTAAGATCCCTCTTTCATCCAAAGGATTTTAGAAATTTCTGTGAAATGCTTCTCCCTCCTGAACTTTGTCTTCCTACAGCCAAAAGCTGGACCGGGCATTGTTGACCCCAGAAATTAAATAAAGATATTCCCTAGGCCCCTCCCTCTGGAGTCTGCCTGTGTACAGCCAAGCTCTTGTCTTGAGCCTTCAGGGGACCAGAGCAGCATTTAAAACCAGCAATAGAAATCCAGAGGGTTTCCATAATCTTTGCCCCCGTCTGCTGCCTTATCTAAGGGTCCTACTACCTCCCTTCCCATCAGGCAGCTGGGGAGGGGTGGAATTGGGGTGAGCCAGATGCTCAGTACGTAATCCTCTCTCCCGTGTACAGAGCACCCATGCTGAGAACTTGCACACGCACTCCCATGTAATCCTCACCACAGACAAGGAAGCAGGCTCAGAGAGGTGAAATAACTTAGTTGTTAAAAGGGAGTGTTGGGGTCCAGGGGCACCACCATCATTCCAACTAATGGAGGATAAACACACATACCAGTGGCCAAATGAGAAACAAATCAATGCTCTGTAAATCCTGTCTGACCTCCAGCACAGGCTACGTGGAGAGTGTGGTGTGGGCTGCAGGCAGGTTGGAGATGCCTGCATGTCCCCAATGTGCTCCCAGAGATGGGTTGGATGTACAGCCTTTTACTCAGTTATATAGACCAAGGTTGCTGGCACTCCTTCCTACGAGACTTGGACAGAATAGGGAGAAAATGGAGAACCTGCCAGAGCAGGCCTGGACCCACCCGACGTGGAACCAGAAAGCGGTATGAGGCTTCTGTGTGAGAACACAGATGGAAGATAACATGGCCTGCCCTGGATGCTCAGCAGTCCAGCATACAGGACCCAGTGACTCTCAACCTCTGGCCAGTCAGATTATCCAGTCTTTGCTCAGGAGAGTGGTGGTGGGATAAAGGAAGAGCATCCCCAGCATTCCTCCGGCACAAACCTGAGAGGGAGGAATCAATGTGGCCCCTTCCGCACCAGCTGGCAAATAATGGCACTTGTTTTGGCCACTGTGAGGCATGGGTTCTGAAAAAAGACTGGGTCCCTCAGGCTTCAAATCTAAACACTGAGATTTTATGTATTTCAAAAAGGAAATACTTTCTTAAAAAGAACCTTATTTTATAAAATAGTCATCCTTCCCACTCCCTAGCTCACCAGGCACATTTGAGCACACCAATGAGATCTCACTTGGGAAAACTCTGCAAGATAGGCAGGGACTGTTTTCCCCTTGTGTGAGCTCAAAAGGTAGACTGTGCTTGAGACCTTTCCACTGCACTGCATGGCCTGTCAAAGTACAGATGTAGGTAGACGAAAGACTTCTGACAAAGAATAAGCAATCCACCAGGTAACTAGGGAGGGGAAGCAGAACTAAGCCCAGCTGAGGGAAGCTGGGCACCTGGCTCTCTCCTGGCAGATGAGCAGAGGCATGGAGGGGAGGTGACAGGCTTTTGCTAATTAAGAAAGCTGAGCAGTTCAGTGGGAAAGAAATTATTTCCTTGGGTCTAAACCCTGAGAGAGATTTGCCTTATAGGTCTTTGTATAAGGTGCAGGGACTGGCACCCTGATAGGGGCCTGGTGCTGCCACCTTCCAGAAGATGTGGGGCCATCTCCCCCAGGCCCTCCTAGGAGTCTCTGAGGAAAGTCATGGGCACTGCAGAACGCCTTGATCAGAGGAATGAAGCTACTGACGGGCAGAGTGATAGAGTCAGGGATCCAGAATGAGGCCCGGAGCCTCTGCCACTGGATAACTCTGTGACCTTGGACAAGTCATTTTACCTCTCTGAGCCCCCGTTTTCTTATTTATAAAATGAGGACATTTATTCACTGGGTAGTTTGAGGTGTAAATAAAACATAACATGTCATGTACGAGGTACATTGTAGATGCCCACTAAGTGTGATTTTTGTCCCTTCCCTCCCCATGAGACCTACCCCAGTGCTTTGACCACTATACTGGTTGGCCTTAGGCTGCTTATGTCCAGGAGGAGAGATTCTGACTAGGAAGCAGACCAATTCAGCCCTTCTCCCATGACAGGTGAAAACTCAAGTTCCGAAGGTGCCAAAGCAGCCTATGATTCTCCCTCACCCATCCATGATGACCAAGTCTTCCTCAAAGGAGATGCTGGAGTCAGAGGCAGAGCTAACTAAGGAGCCGCCTGCCACCAAATCCATTTCTGTGGAGCGAGAGATGCCCATCGAGGGCCTGGGGGGCCCTCCCATGCCCCACCGGACCTTCGTGCCACTGCCGCCCATTTGCTCCAACTCCACTGTGCATAGTGAGGAGACATCCCACCAGAGTGATGCTGCTGGCCGCCTCAGCCCAGACCACCTGTCAGATGAGGACACCAAGAGCACAGAGTCCATCTTCTTGACCCAGGTGCCTGGACCCCACCTGCTCCTGCCCACTTGTTCCCAGCTCCCATGGGTTCCTGTCCACCCTTAGATGGCTGAACTGTGATAAGGCAACTAGAACTAAGCACAGGGCAGATCTGGAAACCAGAAAGCGGCACCCTTGGCAGGGCCTGCAAGCCCCTTCTGGGAGTTTGCAGCCCCCCACTGATCCAAGGTTACTGGTAGGGACACCCATGGGGACAAATCACGGTCCTCCTTTCTCATCACTTGCAGACCATTCCCCAACCCCAGCCTGGGAATGGCTCTCCTGGTTCTTCAAGACTTAGCTCAGGCTAAGGTAGCAACCCCTCCAGGCAGCTTCCTGGCCTCCTTGGCTGTTTCAGAGCTTGCTGTGGGCTCACCCAGCACCCTTGTGCTCCCCTCTGTTACAGCATTTATCTCAGTGTATGATCAGTGTCTGTTTTCATGTCTGCTGCCTCTCACCCCAGGCTTGCTTCTTGCCCTTAACAGGATCCAGCATGGGGACCCACACAGAGCTCAGAGGTGTTAATGGAGTGCATTTTCTTTTCCTTCTTGGGCACAGGTCAGTGGGTTATCTTCCTCCATCTTACGGAGGGATGATTCAGAGACAAAGGAGAAAGAACAAAGACCACCATCCACAGCACCCGGAGAGGCAAAGAGGACTCAGAAGAAGCCCCCATCTGCCTCTTTCCCCAGGAAGTACCATGGCTATGAGGAGCTGCTGACAGCCAAGCCTGACCCCACCTTCGTTGAGCCAAAAGGTATGTGAGGAGAATGTCTCTAGGGCAGGGAGCCCTCTCCATGACCCAGAGTAAGTCAGGGCAAAGCCAAGGCTGGTGCCAACACTCTTTTCCAGGCCAGGGTGCTATTTTCCATCTGAATGTCTGTCAAAGGGCCCCTGGGAGTGTCCTGGTCTAGAGCCCTACTTGTCAGGACCCCTGGCCTGGACCTTCATTGGCTTTGAGGGAATCACAGCTGTTCAGAGATTCCAGCCATTCGGGACCTAACTGCTTTGGTTGGAAGTCTCTCCAGGAAGGGTTTAATGAATAAACACCCAGACTAGTCAGAGTCCCCAGGTCCTCCCCCAGCCCAGTTAATCCCCAAAATGAACGTCCAGAATCCTCCCTGTTTGGTTTGAGACGAGGGAGGCAGCACCTTCTCCCACCCCTTATTTGGACTGATGTGTTTTGTATTGGTGCCCAGCTGTGCTCTTGTGGGAGTCAGTCTCTGCACTGTAACCCTCTGAGGTTAATGGGTTACCTTTCCCCACTCTTGTGCTGTTTTTCCATTAGGACCTGTTCAGTGATACAAGTATTCACTGAATGATGGCACCTCTGGCACAACAGATCAGGCCAGGATATGGGAACAGTGTCTTTGGCGCCCGCCATCCTTTTACCCAGGGCTGCTATGAAATGGGGAATGAAGAAGTCAGGGGAGGCAACCAGGAGAAGGGGAATGTGCCTTGACTTGACCTTGTCCTTTTGACCTAGGAATCCAGAAGAATGCACAGGCCTTGCAGCACATGTTGAAACACCCGCTCGTGTACCGCTCCAGCAAGCCCAGGCTGGATACTCTGCAGAAACACTATGTTCCCAAGGAGAAGCGGGTAAGCCTCCACCTCACTGTGCATGTGAACTGCCCCTGCGGACCCTAAGGGACAGAAATGGCTGTCACTTGGAACCTCTAAGAGCCACGCTTTTCCCTAGTGCCCCCAGTTCTCCCCTGCCTGTTGTTGTGACTGTATGAGGAGGTGAGGCCACGGAAGTCTGTGCCTGTGCTAACACTCTGCTCTCTCACCTCCTGTCAGACCCGGAGGATCCCTGTTCCACCCCGACAGAAGACTCGAGCCCAGCTGCTGGATGACATCCTCATTCGCATGCGGGACACCCAGAACATTACAGAGGCGCCACTAGGTATGGCTCAGGGCCCCCCATCCTCCTCAGCCAGGCTCTGAGGTCTAGACATTTACTCCCCTGCTGGGATAAGGCAGAGGGCTTGTGTCAGAGCAGGAAGAGCCCTTTAGAGCATCTGCCCAACCTTCCTGTGTGCAGATGGAGGAACTGAGCTGAGTGAAGCAGACAGCTGCCTGAAGTCACACAGCATGTTTCCAACGGCTTGAGACAGACTCAGAAGGCGATCCCTCTGGCCTTCTTGTGCCCAAGCTGGAGAGACCATTTTCAGGCCCTCAACATCCTCTTCCCACTCCATCCCACTTTATGGGGGAGCTCTGGACCCAGTCCCTGCTGCTCTGGGATAGGTGGGACCCCAGGTGACCTGGGTGTCCCTCCTGGCTTTTCTCCCTATAGGAGCCGTCCTGCGCCAGCGGACAGAGCAGCGGCTGGTGAACCAGAAGCAGTTCCTGGAGGCCAAAAAGCTGCTGAAGGAGTTCCGTGCGCGCTACCGGCGGCTGGTGCGCTGCTCGCTGCGGTCAGTGTTTGGGACCACAGCACCGTCCCAGGCCCGCCCGGCACTGAGCGGGAGCCAGCCTAAGTTGGGCCGCTTCCTCGAATTCATGGATGAATTCTACCAGGAGCCCACAGCCAGCGACTTGAAAGGCTAGGGCTGTGCACGGGGCCATGGGTGCCAACTAGCCTGTGCCCTGCACCCTTCGCAAGGGTGCCACACCCTTGACCGCTCCTTGGGACAGGTTCAGGTCTCCAAGCTCTGCTCAGCCTTGCTTGCTGGCCACAGAGAGTGGGGAGCTGGTCAGGACCTCCCCTTCCTGGGCCAGGCAGGAATCAGCACCTTGTCCAACAGCAATAAAGAGTGAGTGCATAGAGCAAGGTAGCCCTCATTCCTTTCTGGAGCCTGGGCCAGGTCATTCCATTGTGGGAAAGAAACCCCAGCTGATACACATCTTTAAGAGTCCCATGGGAAACCTGCCTGAGTCACACAGGTGATAACAGTGTAATCCCACAGAGCTGGGGTAAGCACTAAGACACAAAATGGTTGACGAAACAGAAAAGCAGCAGAGAATCTTAAGGCTCAGAGAGGTTAACTTGCCCACAGCCAAGTGTGTGTGTGTGTGGGAGGCGGGGGACAGGTCCAGTAGTGTGTGTCTGTGTTAGGAGCAGGGCTCAGGTGCAAAACTGAGGCCTCTAGGACCTTGAAATCCTTGAGGCTCTCTCTGTTGGGTAGCCTTTTCCACTGTGATGGCAAATGGAAGGGAGAAGAGGATTGGGGATTTCCTTGTTAGATGGATATCACCACAAAGTTGGGACAAGTTGAGGTAAGGGCTTACATGGAGTTTCCCAAGGTCTTCTAATCCAGGATGTAAACCAAAGTCCCATGTGCAAGTGCAGTGGGACATGACTCTAAAACTGGATTGTGGACTGTGGACTGTGCAGGGTCAGCCTGGATGCAGGGTAAGCAAGCTGCTCAAGGCAGCCTAGGCAGCCTAAAGGGTTGCTCCATTCTTGTACGTGCACAGTCCTCCGCACCTGCTGCAGAGAAGGCCACTGGGGCTGAATTCTGGAGAGTGCACTTCAGGACGGACACTGGGTGTGACCTAGTCACCTGGCCAACGATTGCTCCTTAGACTGCTCTCCTAGAGGTGCCTACAAGTCAGACCTGGCCTAGTTCCCGGGGTCCAGGAAGCAGTGGCATAGAAATGAAGGATCCACGGCAAGGCACAAAGTCTCACAACCTAAGGTGCAATTAAGGCAATTACAGAAGTAGTCTGGTCGCCACAGGTCTGTGGTGCAGTGTCTGCTGTATCTCGAGTGTGCGACTATTAGGACACAAGTCTTTACATGCCATCATACTCAACCACAGCCACAAACGGGGCCAGACACATATTTACACCAAGCTGTGTCATACCAGACATACACATTCAAGTTCAGACAGTCTCCCGCACGATCACATGCACTCTCATAGACATGCCAAGTTCCAAAGTCAGTTCCGTCTCACTCACACAGGCACCGGGACCGATTCAGGTAATACCTACAGTGCTACCCTCCACGGCACTCCTGTGCTGGGGCCTGTTGCTGAATTGCCACGTTGGATCACGTAGGCCCAAAACCACCCTTCTGCTAATGTTAGGAAAGAGAATCCACCCCAACATTCATGTAAACCTCACTAGGTTCGAATTCAGGAGATCTGGGATGCTCCCTTCAGCCAGAAACACGTATCAAACTGTAAGCTCATAGGCCTGAAAGGCTCCTGAGAACATGCTCACCCAGCTTCAAGGCAGGAAGTCTCTTGCCGTCTCCCCAGATCACGCAGTTTGTGCTTGCACATCTAGTGACAGGGAGCTCATTCCCTCCGAAGGCTGTCCCTTCCTTTGTTGGGAGAACTAGTGGATGGCTCAAGTCGTCGGGCTAAGCATCTGCTCAAGTCCCTCAGTAATCCTAACTCTGCTTTTTGGCCCAGAGCATATCTGCGCTCTCTGCCCAGTCAGGCCAGTCCTTTACCTGTATGAGACTATCCTGAAGAGGCTATACTTATCTAGATCAGATGCTCTTACCTTTCTGTTACTGCACATGGATACCATCTGAATAAACTGGTTTTCCTATCATTTTGAATGCTGAAGCAAGACATTCCAATATGGGGCATCTTCTAAAGCAGAAATGGCACCAGAACTCATATACAGTCTACACTTAGCTCAGATTTGCCTGAGATTGCTCTCCAGAGATAAGACTTTGACTAGAAACAGAACATTCATGAATTTGCTTTACTGTATTCTCAACTTGGGCTTCTCCTCAGCCTGGCAAACCTGCATTGAGGAATGCACTTTAGTACTGTTCAAATAACACATCATCCCATTTGGTCCTGTGTGGGCAGAAGCATTCCTGATAGGGATGCCCTGTTCTGAGTCCTCTTTGTCAAAACACTGTTTCTGAAGAGTTGGAGAGGAGGCATCTAGCAGTGGCACTTCCAAAGATCTAGGCCCCTTCTGTACTCTACTGCAGACAGCAGGTTGAATAAAACCAAAATCCAAACTATTTTTTTTCTGGGTGGAAGGGCATAAGGCCTTAAGGATAACTGTATGAAGAATTAAGAGTAAATAAATAGTACATCAGTCACAGACAGACAAAATCCATTAGTTGGCACTTGAGACAATCATATTTCCCTTATAAAATTATCCATTCTCACTGGAACTTTTAAGGTTCTGTTGGAGGTTAAGGGTTGAACCACTGAGCAAAAGCCCCTGCCCCTCGTGGCACAGCGTGGGAGAAGGCAGGGCCAATAAGGGAGAATCTGCCACCATCTGGAGCCAGGGCCCAAAAGCTGCTCTTGAGCTCTCATGGCTTGATCTTTGAGGAGTACAGTCCCTATTTTTACCCTTTATTAAATGAGAGGAAAGGAAGAACAAGCCTGGCCTTGCCTTGGCTTTGTCCAACTAGTTGTTAAGACTCCAGAAAAGGTAGAAAGGGAGGCACCCCAGTTTGAGGTTGCCTCCTACAACTACTGAGACAAGGCATTAAGGAAGCATTTACTCACAAAGCAAAGTGTGTAAATATTTTTCTTAGGAAAAAAATACTGATAATACATAGAACAATGTGCACATTCAGTCTTGGCACATTTCCTTCATCCAATATAACCAGTTTCTAAACTGAAGACTTCTGTATATGTATCTTAACTGTGATGACATGTGTCAAGATGCATTTCTGGATCATCTTTGGAGGAAAGCCTATTCAAGCAGCCTCTTTTCCTAGTATTCCACCCCTCAGAAAATAAAAAGCAGACCTGCTTCCTCACTGACACAAGAATAAGTCATTCTCATTGAGTCACAACATAAGTAGCTATATTTACTTCTAAAAGCCAAGCCAAATGACCAATCTGTGGGTTGTTAAAAAATGGCTGGCCGAGAAAAATTAAGTCCCTATGGAGTTTTTGATTTTCAAAGAAAAATGGAGAGCTAACTGTGTTCTAATCCCTGGTAGTTAAAAATGACAGGCTGTTCAGTCAAAATATATCACTTACCAAGATTTCATGTTCACATTACTCTCACTATGGGGCAGGGCAGGGGGCGGGGGGTTCCCTACCTCGGTGTGTATTCAAGGGATCTGGGTACATTTTAATTCTATCTGAAAAAAAGCAGGAAGAAAAACCTGTTAAAATAATCATTTGGCTATCTCCTTCATGAGCAAATTGTGTGTGTGTGCAGCTTAGAGGACTTAGAGGACTATTCATTCAGACCTTAGATAACTATAGTACAAAATATGACACAGGGCACTGAACCCCAAGTTCCTTGTTTCTTAAAGAGAAGGAGGGCATCAGGTGGGACAGTGTGGCTTGGGTAATTCCCATGCCCATTCCAGCTATATAACTTTTTGTGATTATGATCCAGCCTTCCTTTTTCTTCCCCTACTCACCAGCTGGCCTTCCATCTCAATGGAAAGCCATGCAAGAAAAAGGAAAAGAATCCCAAGTTGCTGCCAGCTTTGGTGAGAGGTCTGGTTCGTGGAGAGGTTGGTAGGTTGCTAAGTTGAGATTCGAACCACCTCTGACCATGTCAGTGATCCACAGTCTTCCTCATTTCTTGGGGCTTTATGCTAAAAGCAGCTCCTGGAGAACTATGATTGTCCTATAATCGTGGGAGGAGAAAGATCATTCTCCTCTGGTAAAAGTACTTCAGAAACAGAAAGCAATATTGCAGTCAAGTTCACAGAACTGATGGGGGTATCTAACATGTCCAAGGGTGCTGGACGGTACCTTGAATGGGCCGTCCAAGATCATCGCCATGGCCCTTTACGAAACTGTTAACGAACTCTCCAGCCACACATGCATTCAAATACATTCCAGGAGACACTGAGTTCAAGAGCATGGACTGTCCTTTCCTTCTTTATATCCATGACCCAACACAGGGCTGGCAAAAGTTCGAAACTCAGGAAATACCTGTCAAATGGAACAAAAAGGATGAGCAACACAGCCTTCGGTCATCAGCTTCACCAGTCAAGCCAGTGGCAGCTTTCCATCTTAGTCAGTTTGTAATCACATAGCAATTAATTAAGCAGCTTTAATCTCTTAAGGGCATTTTTAAGAGAAAATGAACAACAACAAAAAAACACAGAAGGCATTAATCACTAGTGCTTCCTCCAGGCAAAAATTTAAAGATTCCATTTAAAAAAATAAATGAAGCCATTTACAAAAGGTTTTCTTGGGAAGCTTCAGCCAAAAAGAATCAACCTTCTAAAAAGAGGCAATTATATGAAAGGGGCCCGGGGCTGGATACATAATCCCCAAACTTGACATCAACCCAACAGGCCCAGATAACTTCTTCCAGCGGATACAATCAATGGATCATGAACATGTTCCCAAAGTATCTTTCCCACTTGTTTAAAAAAAGAGCTTCGAGCCCCGTTCTCGGGAACCATGTTTCTTGGATTTCCCATTAGGATGACCTCCATCCTCCAACCTCTCATAACTTCGCCTTTAATAAGAAAAAACACAATGCATATACACAAGGAACAGAGTAAACAGAACGTGGGAAATTTCTATGGTGAAGCAGATTCCAATGATCTGTGAGAAACGTTTGTTTTGGGAGATAGCATATCTTTCATTCTAGCTCACAAACCCTCCCCATCATTCTGTTTTCCTTCCGTGTCTTTTTCTCTAAAGAATTCATGTCAACAACTCCATTTGTGACCAACTTCACAATTAAGCAACAGGGGAGGGGAATTCTTTCAGAAAGAAGTGTTCAGGTTTTAGTAGTTAAGCATGGGAAGCCTGTTAAAATACAGATAATATCTTAGTGGTTTTACCCTCCTCCAAAGCCAGGAAGATGAAAGATTAAGCCTCCTCCTTCCTTAGCCTAAACTACTTTGCCTATGTTTGAAGGACTGCTGCTCAGCTCGAAGTCTGGAAACAACTGTCAGTACCATTCAAGGCTCCACAGTAGGGGGTCACTAAACTGGATTCAGCTTTTGGAATATTCATGTAACAGATTTTCACTGTGCAACCTGATGCTGAAACTTGTTGCTACTACTAAGCAATTTCTTAAAATGAAAGTATTACTTTGGTGAAATATTTAAAATATATATCTTTTCTATTAAAAATATTCATCTTTTTTTCCAAAAACTAAAATTAGCTCCAACTGAAAAGTTTTTCAAATTATTGGAGATACAGAAAAAGGTGACAAGTGGAAAAATAAGTGTCTTTGCTACTACCAATGAGACTAGCCTTCCAATAACATTTACTAAGATCGAAAAGGAACTCCATGAAATGGCAGTAACTGACATCTCTAAGTCACCCTCCCTGTCCTCTACAAACTGCTGCCAGCTTTTCTATCCTGGGCACCAATATGCCCTCCAGCAGCTTTTGGAGGGCCCATGTTGCTGGGAGGACCTAAAACTGAAGTGGTGTGAAGATGAAGTAATGAGATTGGTGTATATCTTCTAAACACACATCTGCACGTGTGCACGCACAGACACACATATTCAGGTGAGTGACATTCCCCACCAAAGCAGCCACTGAGGAAGTCCCACATATCTCAGTGATTACCCAGGTACTTCCGACAGCTCTGGAACTCCTCTGGGAATTGTGTATGAGTTGCCCAAGAAAACGGCTCTGACTGCTTTACAGCTGCACCTCGTTTCTGACTCCAAACCCTCTTGATAACCTACTTTCTGTTCCAAAGGTTTCCAATAGCTTCTGACTAGTTTCAAATTAAAATTCTCTTTCCTATAACCCAAAGATGAAAGAGAAGTAGGGAGGCAAATCGTCTAAGAATCAAAAGTAGGGGATACAGTAAATCCTTTGTGATCTGGATAAGTGAGTTATTCTGGACCTTAGCTTCTGCCTTAGTAAGAGGAAGAAGCTGGAATAGACAGCCATTAACGTCCTTTCCAGTTTGAATATTAGATGTCTAGATGTCTCCAGACTTTGAGGACAGTTCCAGAAATGTTTTCACCAAAGACAACATCATTGGAAAAACTGTGCAGCATCCAGCTGAGGCCACCTGAGGGGCACAGTGTACACTGGGATATGTAAGATCTGAAAGGCTTGTTAAAATGCTAGTCACATGACTTTATAGTAACAGCTCATACATGCACAGGGAATGCCAGCCCACCAGAGATTCCCTAAAATTCTATCTTAACCCCTACTCTCAATAAGCCCAGATGGGCAGAAGCACCAAGCACCACCAGAGATGCAAAAGACACACGGTGTCACCTGCTAAGGAAAATAAACCCCAAAGGTCCATGGGACTGAATTGACCAGCTGCATCCAGCTAGACACCGTGTTTCCACAGTAGGGAGTCTCAGTGCTGTTCTTGCCTGACTTCTGGGCAAATTTTTTGGATTTTAGAACAACACTGCAGATAACTCTTGTCCAAAAGGAGAGTAATAAGGAGGTCCAATCATAGTTTATCTAACAGAGTGGAACCCCAGGAAAACAGAAGGCTGTAAACTGGAGGGATGTGGATAACTATACAGTATATGTTTGCACTTCCAGTCAATCTCAATTATCTGCATGTGGATTTTGCACAATCAATACTCAAAGCCCAGCCAGCTTTCTCTAGGTTCCCCTGGTATGTTCTTGGATTGCTGTCCATTATGGCAACCTCTTAAGTGTGGAAAAAATCCATGGGATTTGTTGTCGGGAGACCCAGCAATCAGTCTGGGCTATGTATGCCCTTAGTAGTTGAGAGAACCTGAACATCTGCAATGCAGTTTCATCATCAAAAACTGGGGCTAATACCACTTACATGTGAGGTCTCCTGAAAAGACCAAATTAAACAATGACTATGAATGTGGTCTGTCAACTATATAGTATTAATCAAGTGTTATTTTTTTTTAAGAAGGAATGTAAATTAACTTTTGTAGAAGCATAAAAACTGATTTCATTAGGTATATTTACTTGAAGCAAAGGTAAGAAGGGGGAACACAATCTTTTTGGATTTGCCAAAGAACTACACTGTTGCACTTCTTCGGGTGGGGGGGAGATGGAACTAATTTTTATCTGCAAGGCTGATTTGAAACACCACCTGCTGAAAGAAGTCAGGAGGTCTATCAATGTAAGAAGGCATCCCCTTTCTCCTCTGCCATCTAACCCTGGCCACTCTGCTCCTGAATCTCATGCCAAGCAGGTGCTGCCAGATTTGGCCCAGATACCCTAAGGGGTGGGCCACCCTAGGGAGTGAGGAGTGCTTCTGGCCTGGGTCACAAGGAGGCAGAGACGGAGTTCCCTTGGATATAGTCTACAAAGGCCCCAAAACCTCTCAGAATCATATTTGACAGTGTTTTGCCATTAAAAGAAACCCAAAGTGAGAACACTCATTTCTTCAGGGTAAATGATCAAGCTCAAAGACCTCTGAGAAAAACAGGTAACACTGTCCATCAGGTGCTACTTGGCCCCCGCCATGCTGCTGGACCGCAGGAGATACTGATCCACGCTTCCTTTTCGCCGACTCACAGTCCGCCTTTCATTGTCAAACATGCGCTGCAACTGCAGAGCCAGCTGCCGGTCCTCTTCCTCTTGCTGCAATTTCTGCTCCATCTCTCGCAGCACTGGGTCTGTGGGGGCCAGACCCACCTCGCCACTGCTTTGTCGCAGTTTCTTAAGGGAGCCATTTTGTTCCAAGTGCTTGGTCTTACAGCGTCTTTTCCTGCCCCGACGCAAGGAAGGAAGTGGCTCATCTCCTAGGTTGTCTGCCAGAACACCATTAGGCAGATCAAAATGATTCACTGTCTTCAACTGTTTCTTTGTTTTGAGGACCCCACCCAAAACACTGTTTTTAGGTAGCACTGAGTTAACTGCTGAGATTTTCATAGTTGCTGTTATACGGGTTTTATCTAACTTGGCATCTGGGGGTGACCCTGACCTTTCCAACTGCTCTCTCTCCAAAGAAGTCCCACTGGCCCCCACTGGAAGTTCTGAAGAGCAGCAGGTTTCCAATGGGATCTCAGTGCTCTTTTTATGGTCACTGCCCTGTTCTGCTTTTGTCTGGCTAACAGAGGAAAAATAATCAAGGTCGGGGGCGGTAGGTCCTGTACACTCAGAGAGAACTTGCCCACTGGACAGTCTCGTATTTAAAGCCAGAAGAGGCTTCTCCTTGCTAGACTGCGTAACTTCAGAGACTAGTAAGTCGTCCCCTGTTTCTGGAGCCAGGGAGGTGAGGGTAGCTTTTGAAAGGGTCTTTTTGATCTGCCGCTCCTGAAAGATCTGCTCCCACTTTTTGAGGATCCGTGGACTAGCCTCATAAGAAGTCTGCTTCTGCAGGCTTCTGTTTAGGTTGCGGGGTGTTGATTTGATGATGAGGGGACTCAGCACGCGGCCATCAGGGAGCCTCTTGGGAGGAGTACACGGTGAGCAGACAATGGGCTTGAAATGGTTTAGCTCTTCTGAGATGCTGTCGTTACTCTCAGGGCTGATAGAGCGCTCTGGCTTATGTAAGGAAGCCAAGGCTGACAGGGAGCTGAAGGGCAGGCGCTTCTCAACGGTCAGGTCAGGAGCCGAGAGGCAGCGGTGGTTCCGGGTGGATAGCAGGACACCAATGATGGGGTTGGAGGTGGGGGTCATGGCTGTGGCCTGAAAGAGATGAAAAGACTATGTATACATACATATATAACCTTTTTCTTCATCATTCCTTCTTGATGGTAGAGGGGTAGAGAAGGGTAAGAAAAGAGATAAAGGGTGATAACAAGTCTAAGAAATGTAGAAAATCCCTCATTTAGAGTGCACCCACCATTTAGAGAAATTCCTACACATGAAACAAATAATGAGATTAAAAACCTTTATGAAAAAACCTCATCTAGAATTTTGAAGTAGGTTTTTCTAGGAGGCCTCATTCTACTTATCTTGCTACTAATTCAAACTCTCTTCCTTCACATCTGCTTTGTAAAATTCTCCAACATAATGAGTTTGCCTAGGATCCACTGTGCCTCTTCTCATCTGAAATCGTTCTCTTGTGGCCACGTGCAGGAGGCTATGGGACGGGACGAGAGAGCCCAAGAAGCCTGTGTCCAAGGTCTACCTTGGCTTTGCTGGTTGGGGCTGCTCTGAGTCTGCTCTTTGCTCTGTCCTGACCGGTGTCACTGCAGCTCTGACTCCTTTCCATCTTGGAATTTAGGTTCCTAAAAGAGAATAAAGACAAATCGTCAACCGTAGCCTGTGACTGCTAAGGAAAAAAAAGATGACAATCTCATCTGTGCTTTCAAAGCTATGCCGCTATAACAGAAAATGTATTAATTAACAAAATAATTCTAAGAACAAATCCTGTCCAAAGAGAGAGTTCCCCAGAGAGGACATCTGGTTTAAGTCCTTGTTTCCAAACTTAGATCCTGCCTAAATAACACAAGACCTATGGCTATTTCACTCATGCTTAGAAAAATGTAGGGACACCTCACCTTCCTTCATAGAATGGATAGAGGTCCAGTGGATAAGAATCTGCCTTCCAATGCAGGGGATGCAGGTTTGATCCCCCTTCAGGGAACTAAGATCTCACATGCCTCAGGGCAACTAAGCCCATGTACTGCAACAAGAAGTCCATGCTCCCCAAGAGAAGCCCCTGTGTGCTGCAACTAGAGAAAGCCCACGCACTGCAAGCAAGAGCCAGTGCAGCCAAAAAATAACTTTTAAAAATAATAGTAATTTTAAAAATAGGATGGATACAATATTAAATCACCTTTAGAAAGATTTTTTTTTCCCTTTGCTTAGGCCTAGACCGCTTCTCAAGCAATCTAAATCACCCATGAAACAAATATTTAAGTACTTATAAAACACCTAGCAATGCACTAGATTCCCATGTAGGGAGTAAAAATTAAATATACTCTCTCCCTTAATCTACTACATTTAAGCTTCCAAAGGCCTACATCCTGGTGATTAAGAGGTTTCAAGATCACAAGATTTGTCTTGTGCATTATATTATGATTTTACAATGCAAACCAAAAACCAAAGTAGCTGTATTATAACACTGATCTTACTGGGTAACAGCTCTACTCAACAAGCATTTAACATACACTTACTATATGCCAGTCACCTATGAGCATTATCTGGGCACTGGAAATACAAAAAAGAATGAGGTACAGTCTAGGTCTTCAAGGAATCAGAGTCCAGTGGAGCAGACAAATAATTCAATATAACACAGTTAAATGGTACAGTGAAAAATTATGCCTTATAATTTTGCCTAATAATGGCATAAAAGTTATTAATTAATTACGTGGGATGGAGTGAGAACAGGGTTGGAAAAGCCTTCAGTGGCATATGTATTTTGAAGGATAAATAAGAATTTACCAGAAGACAAGGTGGACACGTAGCCATGCAGATGATCCCAAACAGAAATTATTTCCTTGAGTGATTTTACTTGGCTCTGGAATGGAATAGTCATATCTACTCTTTTGAGCAAAAGATTTAAAATTTTATGATAGCAGATTAGTTAAGAGAAAACTTATAAAGGAGGTAATGAGGTACATGTTCTCTCTCAATTTGGGACCAGACTGTTGTTCCATGTTTAGTTCTAACAGTTGCTTCTTGAGCTGTATACAGATTTCTCAGGAGGCAGGTAAGGTGGTCTGATATTCCATTTCTTGAAGAATTTTCCACGGTTTATTATGATCCACACAGTCAAAGGCTTTGGCATAGTCACTAAAGCAGAAGTAGATGTTTTTCTGGAACTCTCTTGCTTTTTCGATGATCCAACGGATGTTAGCAATTTGATCTCTGATTCCTCTGCCTTTTCAAAATCCAGCTTGGACATCCGAAGTTCTTGGTTCATGTACTGTTAAAGCCTGGCTTGGAGAATTTTGAGCATTACTTTGCTAGCATGTGAGGTGAGAGCAGTTGTGCAGTAGTTTTAGCATTCTTTGGCATTGCCTTTTTTTGAGATCGGAATGAAAACTGAACTTTTCCAGTCCTGTGGCCACTGCTGAGTTTTCCAAATTTGCTGGTGTACTGAATGCAGCCCTTTCACAGCATCATCTTTTAGGATTTGAAAGAGCTCAACTGGAATTCCATCATTTCCGCTAGCTTTGTTCATAGTGATGCTTCCTAAGGCCCACTTGACTTTGCATTCCAGGATGTCTGGCTCCAGGTGGGTGATCACACCATCGTGGCTGTCTGGGTCATGATCTTTTTTGTATAGTTCTTTGTATTCTTGCCACCTCTTCTTAATATCTTCTGCTTCTGTTAGGTCCATACCATTTCTGTCCTTTATAGTGCCCATCTTTGCATGAAATGTTCCCTTGGTATCTCTAATTTTCTTGAAGAAATCTGTCTTTCCCATTCTATTGTTTTCCTCTGTTTCTTTGCATTGATCACTTAGGAAGCCTTTCTTATCTCTCCTTGCTATTCTTTGGAACTCTGCATTCAGATGTATGTATCTTTCCTTTTCTCCTTTGACTTTTGCTTCTTTTCTCAGCTATTTCCAAGGCCTCCTCAGACAACCGTTTTGCCTTTTCGCATTTCTTTTTCTTGGTGATGGTCTTGATCACTGTCTCCTGTACAATGTCACAAACCTTGGTCCATAGTTCTTCAGGAACTCTGTGTATCAGATCTAATTCCTTGAATCTATTTGTCACTCCCACTTCATAACTGTAAGGGATTTGATTTACGTCATACCTGAATGGTCTAGTAGTTTTCCCTACTTTCTTCAATTTGAGCCTGAATTTTGCAATAGGGAGTTCATGATCTGAGCCACAGTCATCTCCCAGTCTTGTTTTTGCTGATTGTATAGAGCTTCTCCATCTTTGGCTGCAAAGAATATAATCAATCTGATTTCATTGTTGACCATCTGGTGATGTCCATGTGTAGAGTCTTCTCTTGTGTTGTTGGAAGAGGGTGTTTGCTATGACCAGTGCGTTCTCTTTGCAAAACTCTGTTAAGTCTTTGCCCTGCTTCATTTTGTACTCCAAGGCCAAACTTGCTTATTACTCCAGGTTATCTCTTGACTTCCTACTTTTGCATTCCAGTCCCCTATGATGAAAAGGACATCTTCAGGGAGGCCTGGCATGCTGCAGTCCATGGGGTTGCAAAGAGTCGAACATGACTG
The DNA here is from genome assembly GCF_014754425.2 of Oryx dammah. Lineage (NCBI taxonomy): Eukaryota > Metazoa > Chordata > Mammalia > Artiodactyla > Bovidae > Oryx > Oryx dammah. The sequence continues at coordinate 51,907,477 of NW_024070201.1, read as the reverse complement.
AGCGATTGAACTGAACTAGAAGGTCTTATAGGTCTTCATAGAAGCATTCAACTTCAGCTTCTTTGGCATTAGTGGTGGGGGCATAGACTTCGATTACTGTGATACTGCATGGTTTGCCTTGGAAACAAACAGAGATCATTCTGTCGTTTTTGAGATTGCACCCATGTACCGCATTTTGGACTCTTCTGTTGACTATGAGGACTACTCCGTTTCTTCTAAGGGATTCTTGCCCACAGTAGTAGATATAATGGTTACCTGAGTTCAATTCACCCATTCTAGTCCGTTTTAGTGCACTGATTCCTAAAATGGCGATGTTCACTCTTGCCATCTCCTGTTTGACCACTTCCAATTTACCTTGTTTCATGGACCTAACATTTCGGGTCCTTATGCAATACTGTTCTTTACAGCATTGGACTTTACTTCCATCACCAGTCACATCCACAATTGGCTGTTGTTTTTGCTTTGGCTCAGCATCTTCATTCTTTCTGGAGCTATTTATTGGGCACCTACTGACCTGTGGAGTTCATCTTTCAGTGTCATATCTTTTTGCCTTTTCATACTGTTTATGGGGTTCTCAAGGCAAGAATACTGAGGTGTTTTGCCATTCCCTTCTCCTGGTTAAACTTACTTATAACTATTCTGTTTTTGTTTGTGTGTTTGTGCCACTGCAAATAAAATTGCTCTAATTATATTTTCACAGTGTTCACTGCTAATATAAAAAAATGCAACTGATTTTTGTGTGGTGATCTTGCATCCTGCAACTTTCCTAAATTTGTTTATTAGCTCTAATAGTTTTCTCATGAATTCCTTAGGATTTTCTATGAATAATACCATAACATCTGTGAACAAGGATGTGAAAGGAAGAATACATGCTCCTTTGCAATCAGGATGCTCTTCTTTTCTTTCACAGTTTTACTGAGCTATGTTTGACATATATTGTATAAGTTTAAGGTGTACAAAGTGTTGGCATTTGATACACACATATTGTGAAAGGATTCCATAGTGAGGTTAGTAACACCTCCATCACCTTACGTAATTTCCATTTATTTTGAGGGGTGAAGAACATTTAAGACCTGCTCTCTTAGCAGCTTTCAAACACATAAATACTGTATCGTTAAGTATAATCTCCACACTGTACATTAGATGCCTAGAACCTATTCACCTTAGAATTGGAAATTTATACCCTGTGACCAACATTTCCCCATTTACTCCACCTTCTGCCAACCACCATTATACTCTGTTTTTATGAGTTTGGCTTTTAAAGATTCCATATGTAATTGACATACAATATTGTCTTTCTCTCTGACTTAACTTTGCTTAGCGCAGTGCCCTCAAGGTCCATCCACACTGTTGAAAATGGCAGAATTTTCTTATTTCTCCTATCTGACTAATATTATATATACATCTATGTATCTCACATTCTCTTTACCCATTCATCCATGGACAGACACTTACAGACTGTTTCCATGTCTCGGCTATTATGGATAATGATGCAGTGAATCTGGCAGTGCGGATAGCTCTTGGAGATTCTGACTTCATTTCTTTGTGTATATGCCCAGAAGTGGAACGGCTGGGTCATATGGTACTTCAGTGTTTGCTTTTGAATTATATATGTACCTTATTTTGGATATTAATCCCTTATCAGATATATGATTTGCAAATATTTTCTCCCATTCTATAGGTCGCCTATTCATTTTGTTGACTGTTTCTTTTGCTGCGCAGAAGCTTTTTAGTTTGATACAGTCCCACTGACGTTTGCTTTTGTTGCTTAGTGTCATCTCCGAAACATGATTGCCAGACAATGTTAAGGAGCTTTCTCTCTATGCTTTCTTTTAGGAGTTTTACACATTCAGGTCTTATTGGTTAAAAGTTTAATTTATTTCAGTTAATTTTTATGAATGATATAAAATAGAGGCCCAATTTCATTTTTTTGCCTGCAATTTTCCAGTTTTTCCCAGCACCATTTATTAAAGAGACCATCCTTTCTCCACTGAGTTTATTTAGGCTATCTTGTCTCATATTCAGTTCAGTTCAGTTGCTCAGCCATGTCGAACTCTTTGCAACCCCATGAATTGCTGCACGTCAGGCCTCCCTGTCCATCACCAACTCCCGGAGTTCACTCAGACTCAGGTCCATCGAGTCAGTGATGCCATCCAGCCATCTCATCCTCGGTCGTCCCCTTCTCCTCCTGCCCCCAATCCCTCCCAGCATCAGAGTCTTTTCCAATGAGTCAACTCTTCACATGAGGTGGCCAAAGTACTGGAGTTTCAGCTTTAGCGTCATTCCTTCCAAAGAAATCCCAGGGTCGATCTCCTTCAGAATGGACTGGTTGGATCTCCTTGCAGTCCAAGGGACTCTCAAGAAGTCTTCTCCAACACCACAGTTCAAAAGCATTAATTCTTCGGTGCTCAGCTTTCTTCACAGTCCAACTCTCACATCCACACATGACTACTGGAAAAACCATAGCCTTGACTAGACGGACCTTTCTTGGTAATGTCTCTGCTTTTCAATATGCTGCCTAGGTTGGTCATAACTTTCCTTCCAAGGAGTAAGCATCTTTTAATTTCATCGCTGCAATCACCATCTGCAGTAACTTTGGAGCCCCAAAAAATAAAGTCTGACACTGTTTCCACTGTTTCCCCATCTATTTCCCATGAAGTGATGGGACCAGATGCCATGATCTTAGTTTTCTGAATGCTGAGCTTTAAGCCAACTTTTTCACCCTCCTCTTTCACTTTCATCAAGAGGCTTTTTAAGTTCCTCTTCACTTTCTGCCATAAGGGTGGTGTCATCTGCATATCTGAGGTTATTGATATTTCCCCCACAATCCTGATTCCAGCTTGTGCTTCTTCCAGCCCAGTGTTTCTCATGATATACTCTGCATATACGTTAAATAAGCAGGGTGACAATATACAGCCTTGACGTACTCCTTTTCCTATTTGGAACCAGTCTGTTATTCCATGTCCAGTTCTAACTGTTGCTTCCTGACCTGCATATAGGTTTCTCAAGAGGCAGGTCAGGTGGTCTGGTATTCCCATCTCTTTCAGAATTTTCCACAGTTTATTGTGATCCACATAGTCAAAGGCTTTGGCATAGTCAATAAAGCAGAAATAGATGTTTTTCTGGAACTCTCTTCCTTTTTCCATGATCCAGCAGATGTTGGCAATTTGATCTCTGGTTCCTCTGCCTTTTCTAAAACCAGCTTGAACAAATGGAAGTTCATGGTACACGTATTGCTGAAGCCTGACTTGGAGAATTTTGAGCATTACTTTACTAGCGTGTGAGATGAGTGCAATTGTGTGGCAGTTTGAGCATTCTCTGGCATTGCCTTTCTTTGGGATTGGAATAAAAACTGACCTTTTCCAGTCCTGTGGCCACTGCTGAGTTTCCGAAATTTGCTGGCATATTGACTGCAGCACTTTCACAGCATTATCTTTCAGGATTTGAAACAGCTCAACTGGAATTCCATCACCTCTACTAGCTTTGTTCGTAGTGATGCTTTCTAAGGCCCACTTGACTTCACATTCCAGGATGTCTGGCTCTAGGTGAGTGATCACACCATCGTGATTATCTTGGTCTTGAAGCTCTTCTTTGTACAGTTCTTCTGTGTATTCTTGCCACCTCTTCTTAATATCTTCTGCTTCTGTTAGGTCCATACCATTTCTGTCCTTTATCAAGCCCATCTTTGCTTGAAATGTTCCCTTGGTATCTCTAATTTTCTTGAAGCGATCTCTAGTCTTTCCCATTCTGTCGTTTTCCTCTATTTGATCGCTGAGGAAGGCTTTCTTATCTCTTCTTGCTATTCTTTGGAACTCTGCATTCAGATGCTTGTATCTTTCCTTTTCTCCTTTGCTTTTCGCTTCTCTTCTTTTCACAGCTATTTGTAAGGCCTCCCCAGACAGCCATTTTGCTTTTTTGCATTTCTTTTCCATGGGGATGGTCTTGATCCCTGTCTCCTGTACAATGTCAGGAACCTCAGTCCATAGTTCATTAGGCACTCTATCTATCAGATCTAGTCCCTTAAATCTATTTCTCACTTCCACTGTATAATCATAAGGGATTTGATGTAGGTCATACCTGAATGGTCTAGTGGTTTTCCCTACTTTCTTCAATTTAAGTCTGAATTTGGTGATAAGGAGTTCATGATCTGAGCCACAGTCAGCTCCCGGTCTTGTTTTTGTTGACTGTATAGAGCTTCTCCATCTTTGGCTGCAAAGAATATAATCAATCTGATTTCAGTGTTGACCATCTGGCGATGTCCATGTGTAGAGTCTTCTCTTGTGTTGTTGGAAGAGGGTGTTTGCTATGACCAGTGCATTTTCTTGGCAAAGCTCTATTAGTCTTTGCCCTGCTTCATTCTGTACTCCAAGGCCAAATTTGCCTGTTACCCCAGGTGTTTCTTGACTTCCTACTTTTGCATTCCAGTCCCCTATAATGAAAAGGACATCTTTTTTGGGTGTTAGTTCTAAAAGGTCTTGTTGGTCTTCACAGAACCATTCAACTTCAGCTTCTTCAGCATTACTGGCTGGGGCATAGACTTGGATTACTGTGATACTGAACGGTTTGCCTTGGAAACGAACAGAGATCATTCTGTCATTTTTGAGATTGCATCCAAGTACTGCAATTCAGACTCTCTTGTTGACCATGATGGCTACTCCATTTCTTCTAAGGGATTCCTGCCCACAGTAGTAGATATAATGGTCATCTGAGTTAAATTCACCCATTCCAGTCGATTTTTAGTTCGCTGATTCCTAGAATGTCGATGTTCACTCTTGCCATCTCTTGTTTGACCACTTCCAATTTGCCTTGATTCATGGACCTGGCATTCCAGGTTCCTATGCAATACTGCTCTTTACAGCATCGGATCTTGCTTCTGTCACCAGTCACATCCACAGCTGGGTATTGTTTTTGCTTTGGCTCCATCCCTTCATTCTTTCTGGAGTTATTTCTCCACTGATCTCCAGTAGCATACTGGGCACCTACTGATTTGAGGAGTTCCTCTTTCAGTATACTATCATTTTGCCTTTTCATACTGTTCATGGGGTTCTCAAGGCAAGAATACTGAATTACTTTGCCATTCCCTTCTCCAGTGGACCACATTCTGTCAGACCTCTCCATGACCCGCCCGTCTTGGGTGGCCCCCAAGACGGCATGGCTTAGTTTCACTGAGTTAGACAAGGCTGTGGTCCTAGTGTGATTAGATTGACTAGTTTTCTGTGATTATGGTTTCAGTGTGTCTGCCCTCTGATGCCCAGATGATATAAGATGATATCATCATAAACAAGAACAATTTTACTTCTTCCTTTCCAATTTGGATGCCTTTTATTTGTTTTTCTTCCTTGACTGCTACAGTTGGGACTTCTAGTACTATACTGAATAGGAGTGGTGAGAGTGGGCACCCTTGTTTTGCACCTGTTCATAGAAGAAAATCTTTCAACCTTTCATTCATGAGTATGTTAGCTGTGGGCTTGTCATATATGGCCTGTATTAGTATGTTCCTTCTATACCCAGTTTGTCGAGAGTTTTTATCATGAAAGGATATTTGTATTTTGTTGAACACTTTTTCTGCATTAAGATCTTACAATTTTCATCTTTCATTCTATCAATGTGGTATATCATGTTTATTGATTTACCTGTGTTGAACCACCCTTGTGACCCAAGGGTAAGACCAGTTGATCATAGTGTGTGAATCTTCCAATGTGTTGCTGAATTCAGTTTGTTAATAGTTTGTTTGGAATATTTAATCAGGGATATTGACCTCTAGTTTTCTTTTCTTATAGTATCTTTATTTGGCTTTGGTATCAGGGTAATGCTGGGTTCGTAAAGTGAGTTAGGGAGTGTTCCCTCCCCTACGGTTTTTTGGAAAAGTTAGAGAAGGGTCAGCATATTAATTCTTTAAATGTTTGGTAGAATTCACCAGGGAAACCATCTGGTCCTGAGTTTTTCTTTGTTGGGAAGTATTTTACTACTGATTCAATTTCATTACTCATTATTTGTCTATTCAGATTTTTGATTTCTTAATTCAATCTTGGTAGGTTGCATGTTTTTAAAAATTCATCCATCTCTTCTAGGTAATCTAATTTGTTGGCATATAACTGTTCACAGTAGTTTTTTGGGATCCTTTGTACTACTGTGGGATCAAGTGTGATGTCTCCTCTCACATTTCTTTTTTTTTTTTTTTGTCTTTTCCCCCTTAATTAGCCTAACTAAAAGTTTAGTAATTTTTTTCTCTTCAAAATATCAGCTCTTGGTTTCACTGGTCTTTGCAATTGTTTTCCTGGTCTCCGTTTATTTCTGCTCTCAGTTCAGTTCAGTTCAGTCACTCAGTCGTGTCCAACTCTTTGTGACCCCATGAATTGCAGCATGCCAGGCCTCCCTGTCCATCACCATCTCCTGGAGTTCACTCAGACTCACGTGCATCGAGTTTGTTATTTCCTTCCTTCTGCAATCTTAGGCTTAATTTGCTCTTCTTTTTCTAGTTCCTAGAGGTATAAAGTTAGATTGTTTATTTGAGCTCTTTCTTTTTCTTAATAGGTCTTCCCTGGTGACTCCATCAGTAAAGAGTCAGCCTGCAATGTGGGAGAGTAGGGTTTAGTGCCTGAGTTGGAAAGATCCCCTGGAGAAGGAAATGGCAGTCCACCCCAGTATTCTTGCCTGGAGAATTCCATGGACAGAAGAGCCTGGTGGGTTACAGTCCACGGACTCACAAAGAGTTGGACACAACTGAGTGACTAATGCTTTCACACTATATACTTCCCTCTCAGAACTGCTTTCGGTGCATCCCATGCGTTTTGGTATGCTGTGTTTCCACTTTTGCTTCTTTCAAGGTATTTTTTATTTCTCTTTTAATTTCTTCTTTGGCTAACAGGTTGTTCAGGAGCATGCAGTTTATTTCCCTTTATTTGTGAATTTTCCAGTTTTCCTCCTCTTATTCATTTTGAGTTTTATACCATTCTGGTCAGAAAAGATACTACGTATGATTTCAACCTTCTTAAATTTGCTGACCTGCTTTGGGACTTGTATGATCTATCCTACAGAATGTTCCATATGCAGTTGAGAAGAATGTGTATTCTGTTGTTGGGTAGAATGTTCTATATATGTCTGTTTGGCTCATTTGGGCTAAAATATAGTTCAGTTCCAACATTTCCTTATTGATTTGCTGTCTGGGTGAGCTATCCATTGTTGAAAGTAGAGTGCTAGAGTCCTCTACTAATATTTGTATTGTTGTCAATTTCTCCCTTTGGATGTTAGTATTTGCTTAAAATATTTAGGTGCTCCAATTTTGGGTGCATATATTATATATTTATTATTATTTTATCTTCTTGATGAATTGACCCCTTTTTCATTATATAATGCCTTTTTGTCTGCTCTTACCATTTTTGGCTTAAAGTCCATTCTCTTCCCACTTTGGTTTTCATTTGTATACAGTATCTTTTCCCATCCTTTTCATTTATAGCCTACCTGTATCAGCAGAGCTGAAATAAGCCTCTTGTAGGCAGTATATAGTTGAGTCTTGTTTCTTTATTCAACTTGCCACTATATGTCTTGTGATTGGAGAATATAATGCATTTACAGTTAGAGTAATTATTGATAAGTAAAGATTTACAATGCCATCTTAGTCAGTTCCTAGTAGTTCTGTACTTCTCCTTCTCCTTTAGCCTTCTCTTGTGGCCTGCCTTTGTGAACTGATAATTTTCTATAAAAGTATGCTTTGACGTCTTTGTATTTTTTGTGAATTTACTGTAGGTTTTTGCTTTGTGGTTATCATGAGGCCTACAAAAACACAGATATGAGAGTCTATTTTATGCCTGCTAACAACTTATCTTCGATCACATACAAAACTTCATGCTTTTACTCTCCTCCATTTTGTTTCTGATGTCACAAAACACTTTATGTCTTTTTATATTGTGTATTCATCAATAAATTAGTTTAGCAATAGTTATTTTTCAACACTCTTGTCCTTTTAACATTTATACTAGAGTTACGTGGTTAACTGAGAACGTCCCAGGTGGCTCGGTGGTCAGTGATTGGTGAGGACAGCCCGCCTGCCAACACAGGAGATGCAGATTCGATCCCTGGGTCGGGAAGATCCCCTGGAGAAGGCAATGGCACCCACTCCAGTACTCTTGCCTGGAGAATCCCATGGACGGAGGAGCCTGGCGGGCTGCAGTCCACGGGGTCACAAAGCATCAGACACAACTTAGTGACTAAACAATAACAATAAATGTTAACACATCACCATGTTACATTATTATTCTTAACCCTAACCCCTCCCAGCTAGTGACTGTTCTAATGTTTAGATCAGAAAATCTCTACAATGATAGTTCTATCAAAGGGGCAGAGAGGGGTGTTCCCTTGGTAACTAATGAGCCAACCTGACATCAGTTTTCTTTATAATTAATAACCTCCCTCTCTCTCTGGTTGTGAAGATCACTGCCGTGTCCTGCCCGCTGTCTGCTGCACACAGTGGGATGTCACTCAAGTACCTTGCTTCAGACATGGAAGATCCCTCTTTAATCCCATTAAACTACTGATGTCTATATTACTGCCTCTGGGCTCTTTCTTTAGTCTTGAGGCAGGGCAAATACAGGCTTGCAGACCTACAGGGTACAGCTCAACAGACACTGGGAGCATGCACAGGGAGCTGGCCACAGGGTCAGAGCATTTGTGAATGAGGCATGTGGAACGATGGGAGTGCCCACTGGCCAATGGGGAGGAGGCACAGGAGAGGTATCCCCAGTGGCTTGTGGGTGATGTCTGTAATGCAATTAGTAAGAGCTTCATCTCTTTGAAACTCTCTGGAGTCCTATCTACTGCTTTCCTAACCTCTTCCTTCTGCTCAGTCATAGAGCTCATGATTCAGTACCCTGGTTGAGGCAGAAGAGAAATGGGCTTCATCTACAGTTGGAGCCTTTTAATTAGAGTTTATTTACATTTAATGTAATTACCGATAAGGAAGGACTTCTGCCACTTTTCTATTTGTTTTCTACATGTCTTACACCATTTTTATTCCATAATGCCTCTAATAATGCCTTCTTTTGTATTAGATATCTCCTACTATAACCATTTTGATTTTCTTCTTATTTCTTTAACCATATGTGTTATTTTCTTAGTGGTTGTCCCAGGGATTACAATTAATATCTTATTTGAAAACAATATTTCAAATTAACGCCAACTCAATTTCAGTAGCATATATACGCTTTTTTCCTATATAACTATACTCCCTCAATGTTGTTATTATCACATGAAGGTCACAAAAATCATGAGTGTGAAAATATTGTGGAAACTATCAACATAATATATAGATATTATTATTGCAGTATTTGGTCAGGTTAAGAGGCTTCAATGCTGGCTGAGAACAGTCAGCAGTAAACTTGATAGTGTTCCTAAGATTTAAGAGCTCAAACAATACCTTTGCTAAAAAAAAACCAGAGAAGTAATTACACCTCCCACCTTTGTGCACATTCATTTCTATATTCCCGAGCCCTAACAAGTACCTGAAACACAGTGGATATATTTAATAAATTTCTTATAAGTAAATAAAAATATGTACAGAAATACCTATGACCTCCTTAAGGAAAGGAGAGAAAACCTCAATATTTATTAGGAATCTATTATCTCTCAGGTATTGTATGTTTTAAATATATTATATCTCATTTAAACCATACAGAAACCCTGTAAATCAGCATCCCCAATTTTATAGACAAAGAACTGAAGGAAGTGATTTTTTTTCCAGGTCACACATGAATCTCCAAAATTCTAAGGCATGTGCTCTTTCTACCTCGGCATACTGATCTTACAGTCTGCTCTATTCTGCCACAGAACAGATCCAGCACATCTAGGGAAGTTCTCTTTTCCAAACACATAATGAAGTCATAAACAAGAGAAAGCAGCATTGTCTGAAAGGTTACTAGCTTAAAATTTCCACTGCCAAGGGACCAGATGGTTTCTGGGATGTCTCATTAAGCTAAAAATACCCACAACCACAGTGAGTCTGACTTGCAAACAAAGAAAAGGAGGAGCAGCCAGTGTCAACATGCAGCTGGAAAGCTAGAAGATTTAATGCTTATGAAACACTGCTTAAAGGGTTTTCAAATGGTAATACATGATATAAAACATGAGATAGCTCATGTTATTAATTGCTTACTCATCACTCTCTCTCACATACCCATACCACATTAGTTTCTTCCCCCCCCACAAACACTATTTTCTTAATCAAACTCTCAGGCCTGGCAGAGCTGAGTCCCACCAAGAAGCTGAAGGCAAGAGAGGATCCTCCTCCCGGCCCCTAACCTGGATATGTGAGGCCCCTCACCCCAACACATACATACTTAGATAAAAGCAGAAGCAGCTTCCTAGGGCCCAACTGTAGCTGCCATGCACCCAGAAATGAGTAAGATTTTGTTACAACCCTTCCCTTGAATATTTATTATTGGGTTATCTGCCTTGTGTACACTAGCATTCTTTTTTTTTAAGGGTACAATTTAATGGTTTAAGTATATTCACAGAGTTATTTAACCATTACCACAATTTTAGAACATTTCCATCACCTCATAAAGAAACCTCATACCCTTTAGCTATCACTCCTAAAACCCCGCTTCTCCTCCAGCACTAAGCAACCACTGATCCACTTTCTGTCTATATGTATTTGCCTGCTACGGACATACACTAGTATTTGTTTGCTGATGGATGGAACCATTGTTTCCACAGCTATATTTCAAAAGTAATGCAAAAGGATTTGAATTCAAATCCTCAAACAACAGGATAATTGGGCAGCTTCTTACCCAACTCTATACAACTTTGTGGTTTTTTAGAACAAAGTGAAATTGAAAGCGAAGTCGCTCAGTCGTGCCTGACTCTTTGCGACCCCATGGATAGTAGCCTGCACCAAGCTCCTCTGTCCATGGGATTTTCAAGGCAAGAGTACTGGAGTGGGTTGCCATTTCCTTCTCCAGGGAATCTTCCCAACCCAGGGATTGAACCCCGGTCTCTCACGTTGTAGACAGACGCTTTACCATCTGAGCCACCAGGGAAGTCCTTTTTAGAACAAGACAACGTATAAATTATTTAAACAAACAGAAAGAAGGAAGCTCTCTGTTACAGAGGTAGATCATTTCAAGACAAAGATCTAACTGCAGAGTCTTTTGTCATAGGATTCTGACGATGATTTGCTAGAAAGAGCACAGGTTTGTGGAGTCAAGAGAGACCTGAGTTCCAGTTTCATCTCTGTCACTTTATTGAGGTGAGAAGTTCTAGGGTGAACTGCTTAATCTCTTTGAACTGCATTTACCTTAGCTGAAAAATAAGAATGTTAGAAATCTTACAGGATTAATGTAGAAGCTAAAGGAAATGAGGTATGTAAAGTACTGAATACGGTAGGAAGCCCTGGGAGAAAGCTAGTTCCCTGATGCTACTTGTCACCATCCTGCCATATCCCTCTGAAAACCACCAGTATATTCCTATTGTAGTATGACAGAGAGATTCAGTTCAGTTCAGTCTTTGCTACCCCTTGAACTGCAGCACGCCAGGCTTCCCTGTCCATCACCAACTCCCAGCGCTTACTCAAACTCATGTCTGTTGAGTTGGTGATGCCATCCAATCATCTCATCCTCTGTCGTCCCCTTCTCCTGCCTTCAATCTTTCCCACCATCAGGGTCTTTTTCAAGGAGTCAGTTCTTTGCATCAGGTGGCCAAAGTATTGGAGTTTCAGCTTCAGCATCAGTCTTTCCAATGAATATTCAGGACTTATTTCCTTTAGGATGGACTGGTTGGATCTCCTTGAAGTCCAAGGGACTCTCAAGAGTCTTCTCCAACAACACAGTTCAAAAGCATCAATTCTTCGGCATTCAACTTTCTTTACAGTCCAACTCTTACATCCATATATGACTACTGGAAAAATGATAGCTTTGACTAGACGGACCTTTGTTGGCAAAGTAATGTCTCTGCTTTTTAATATGCTGTCTAGGTTGATCATAACTCTTCTTCCAAGGAGTAAGCGTCTTTTAATTTCATAGCTGCAGTCACCATCTGCAGTGATTTTGAAGCCCCCAAAAATAGTGTCTGTCACTATTTTCACTGTTTCCCCATCTATTTGCCATGAAGTAGTGGAACTGGATGCCATGATCTTAGTTTTCTGAAATGTTGAGCTTTAAGCCACTCTCCTCTTTCACTTTCATCAAGAGGCTCTTTAGTTCTTTGCTTTCTGCCATAAGTGTGGTATCATCTGCATATCTGAGGTTATTGATATTTCTTCTGGACAGAGAGATTACTGACACCTCTAAAACCTGCTACTTAAGTTCCACATCACTTCTCCATAGGCTATCTTTCTTTTCCAACTGGAGCTGCCATGCCTACATGAAATCCATACTTTTAGCAAGATTTGTCCTCTTAACCAGTTCATCTACTTGATTTCTGTTCTTTTATCCCTCCCCCAACACACACACACACACACACACGCACATGCACACATACACACACGATCTGCCCTAGACCATCATTAAGCCTTGTGGTTTCTTTTAAATCACTACCTCAGTTTTCTCTCATAGTCTCCTTTCCCTGACAGTTATTGTTTGGACTATTCCCCACATATAACTTGCTATATCCTATCCTGAGATTTTTACAGAACCCACCAACTGCCCTTACCCCTTCCATTTCATGCCCTGGCCACATTTCTTCCACCCTTTAAAACCCTAGTTTAAGCCACTTCTAGATACTTCAATCTTAGAGGTGAAAAGAATCAAATCATTCAGTGAAATCCCCTGCCCAGCAAGCAAAAAGTAGGGCCTAACGACCTGTATTTTACATAAATGATACAGAATGTGGTCAACTGATTTTACTCAAGCTCACACTACTGTTTCCCTAAAACCTCCCGAGGCTGACTTCTCCATCCTCACACCTCCCTGGCTTGTCTCTTTTCATCAGTTCTAAAGTTAGTCCTCCAGTATCACATCGTTTATGGGTCTGGTATCTGTCAGCTCAAAGAGTTCATATTGTCATGTGTTTATTTTAAAAATGAGGAACAAGTCAGGATAGTTTGATTCATCCCAACACTAACTGGGCATGCAGTAATTATGAGTGAGTCAGGAGTCACTCTCTGTCTCTATCTCTTCTTACACACACACCTTACAGGAAGCACAGACACTACAAGCCTCTTTTGCTGAGCCCTACTCTGAACCACAAACTCAGGCTTAAAGTATAGGAACATTAGCAAACAAAATAATGTAGTTAATTTCTACTTAATTAAGGTTTAATTATGACTTGGTGCAATACAGACTTTTCTCTTACAGAATCTATAAAGGGATCCCCATAAGCTACTGCTAATGCATTAAAGAGAGAAGCTAACTTTATAGTATAAAAGCTTTATCAGTGTGGTCACTAGATTCCCCCCACCCAAATCCCGTATTAATCTTATAGAATCTAAACAACAGCCACCAGCCAATCTGTTTCCTCCACAACTCCCAGAGTCCTCTTTCCTAGAGACCCTGCAAGTTTGACAATTCTGACAAAAAGCCTCCTTTAACCCACCCACGGGCACAAAGACCTATATCATTAAGCATTTCACAAGTATTTACTGAGCCTCTCCTGTGTGTCAGGTACTGTACTAAGTATTGTGAATATAATGGCAAACAAGATTTTTGTCACTGCTTGCAAAGGATTTAAAGTCTAGTGGGAAAGTGACTTTAGAAGGGATTTTATAAAAATCGGGATCTAAAAAAAGGTCAAGGGGGACAAAAGAGTACAGTGGAAAGAGAGAAGAAATCTAATTCATCGTCCTTCTATTCCAGCAGTCTAAGATTTGCCAAGCCATGTTTTCTTGCTGGCCTTTAGTCTTTTCACTCTGAAACAAAGGAATTAGATAAGACAATATTTATGATCCTTTTCAGCTCTGGGTTCTAAAATAAAATACAAAATAGTGGCGGCAATACTCACTGAAGACTTAACATATGCCAGAAATCTCACTAGGCACCGTTTGCTTAACCTACAGTTTTGCACAGCAGTACTGGCAATACTGCCTCACTTTCCTTTTTTCATTTTTTAAACTGGAAGGAGGATAGATGGTTTGACTATATTTTTTTTAATGGTTATACCCTATTTCCCAAGTAGAAGTTTAAGTGATTTACAGTAAAAATATGTAAAAACTGAGCCTTAATAAAGATCACATTAAGTAATAAATATGAGAAGAGTATACCAAATGTTATTTTAAAAAATTATATGCCATGTTGTAAGGCCATGATGACTGAACTAAAAACTCTGCCATAATCCTAAACTTCTTGACAGTCAAAGCACAGAGGAAAATGGAACTGGACATGTAGCTCTTAGAAAAGACACTGGCTGAACAGAGAAAGTTTTTCCAGATTGAACTTTTAGTATAACTTGCAATCAGGTTTTTTTTTTGATTCTTCAAGTGGTAAAGAGGGTATGAGGAATGAAGGGAAATAAATTTAAATGAACAACAAACCAGTTTTTCAGATATCTAAAATAAGACCTTAACTTTATAATTTATATCTTATGGTTCAAGTTATTAAATCTTTTCAATTCACATATATTTGATGATTAACTTAGAGATGACCCTGAGTTAACTATTACTCTACCTGCCTGTTTGAAAGAAGCTTCATTTTCAAAGAGCTATAGGACTTTATTAATAGTGTAGCAAAACATTCTTTGTTTTGAATGTTTCAAATGCAAATAGTCTGAGCTGCTCTCGCAAGATATAGCCAGAATCTACTGATGGACTTCTTCCAAAATAACCATCCTACCAGGCCTACTTGCTCTTACCTCCATGCTTCTGGGCTTAAGAAAGAAAAGTTTATAGAGTAGATAAGTAAAATAAACACAGATTAATTTGATTTAAATACAGATGTTAAAAAAAATGTTAAAACTTTTACAAATGAATTCTCGTTAGGAAACAAACTTGCAGAGAAAACCTGTTCTTTAGCTGTTGCTTACCAGATAGAAAAAAATGTATTTGAAATATTCCCAAACTATTACCAATGCTAATTCCTTTTTACTTGTGCCAAAACATATAACATAAAAGTTACCATTTTAACCATTTTACGTTCAGAGGCACACTGTGATGCAACCATCACCATGCTAATTCTTTTCTAATATATCCATAAACCTCCTCTCAGTGTCAGCACTAACTCCACACTAGTTTCCTAAATAACATCTAAAATTGAAACAATATTTTCTTAACTAAGAAATAAAACATGTTGACTAAATAAGAGATGCAGTGCACAGTATTACCATAATAGATTTTCCAACCTAAAGTTTCCATGACATCAACAAATCATTTCCTAAAAAGATAACTGTACCAATCATATCCAATTAATTTTTTTTTCAATTGTACTAGTAATTGAACTCAGCCCACAACCTTGTATATTTGTAGGAAAATGCTGAAATTCACAAGTGTATAATATGACTATAAACATCTCATAACAATAAAATGTTAAATGAATATTTTCCTATAAATTAAGCCCATTGTGACTCAACGTTACAAACTACGAGAAAAGATGAGCCAAGGAGCAGGAAAAGAAGATGTACTACAGATATTCCAGAGCCACACATAATCAGAAGCACTCCCCTTGGTATACAGACTTTACATTTTGCCCTTCAGAGAAGAATTTTCAAAGTTCCTTGCTAAGCATTTCTAACTAACAACATATTAACCTTCTAATCACTTTAAAAGAATGAATTACAAGGGCAGAGATCAGAACTGGTAATAAGCAGTTCACCTATACAATGTCTACTCCAATTAATTGGGGCAATTTGGCCTTGACATCATATTTGGGTTTTAATAAAATTTCCTTTTTTTCCAAGTAATTTCAAATGAAGAGATACTGACTAACTGCAGATTGCCAAGAGCAACATTATTTTGTTTCAGGGGAAATTTATTGTAACTTGATTGGAATTAATGATATGATCTTTTTCTCTTTTTCAGTAGATCTCTCTAAAAATCATTAAGATATATCTGCTATAAATGGGAAAAAGTTCTATATATACATTCTGCAGCTGACAATTCTTAGTCAAGCAATCTTGAATTTTTTAACTTTACAGAGCATTTATATTTCAAGCACATATGCACAAAGCAAGAGTTTCATCATCATCATAAATGGTAAAGTACACTGGCTTACACATTATATACTGGGTCCTTATTATATCAGTCAAACTTCAGTGGCTGTAATACAGTGGCCATTCAACAAATTTCAAATGAATGAATAAATAGTTTAGGAAACAGCCTTCCTGGAAGGAGTTACCATCACCCAGAGAAAGGAAGGCATTTAAGGGAAGGAGAAGTTTAGTGAATTTTACTCACAGAAATACTCAACATTCTGTAATAATCTATATGGGAAAAGAATCTGAAAAAGAATGAATATATGTATAACTGAATCACTTTGCTGTATACTTGAAATGAACACAACATTAAATCAACTATACTCCAATAAAATTTTTTTAAAAAGAACAGGAAAATCAGAACATATACAAAAAGGATTCAGATATAAAAACATCAGGGATCACAACAGTATGAACTTTATGACATTCTTAAACTTGGTAGATTTTTTTGGTTTTATTTATTAGTGACTAACAATAAAGAGCATTCAGATAAAAAGGATCCAGGTGTATGTCTACAAGTAAACAAGAAAGGCCACTTCATAATGCTGTGTTAAGGAAGAGAAGAACCCTAGAAGTAAGAGTGAGCAACGCCAACTAAACCAAAACAGACAACAAATGGGGTAAAGATTATGTGTTTTCTTATTAAAACAGAGTATGGCATGTAGTAGCTGTCCCCGAAATGTCCATTGAATAAATGATTCCTTCCACCCTTCTTTCATTTTTCCTTCCTTTCTTTTCCCTCCTGTCTATCTATCCATCCTTCCTTCCTTCCTTCCTTCCCTCCAGTGAGGCCTTCATTATTCTTCTATCACCCAACATCCATCCAATTCCTCCTTCCTTTCCTCCCCAGGGCCTGCAAAGTGCAAAGTATCAAGAGATTCCTTGACAAGAGTCTTAAAAACTTTTCAGTTTGCCCTCTTGAAACCTATCAAGATATATTTTACTTCCAGGCACTGAAAAAAAAAAAAATCAACTTTGGCCTGAAGTTCCTACTAAGAGAAAAAAGTTCACAAAGAAAATCCATGGCTACTGTCTTCAGGATCAATGGATACTGAATAAGGCTTTACTGTTTCCTCCCAGAATAGAAAGTTCAGCTCTTCTGTTCAGCAGAGCAATTAGTACAATCCTATCCTGACAATACCAGAAAAGGATAATGTTTACTTTTCTTTAAAAATTCAGTTCAGTCCCTTATTTCTTTCTAATCCATATTTGAAAACCAGTTTCCCCCTTCCCCGACTCCCACCTCCCCCAAAGTAACTACAGTAAATCCTTTTGCTCCCCTGCCCCACCCGCAACCCCATCCCTTTTGCCTCATACCCCAGAATGAAAGAACCCTGAGTTCATTATCAGGCTCTTACCCTGCCAGGAAAGCTAAGGAGTAGGAGCTGCTCTTGGAAACAAATGCTGAGCGGTGTGTCTGTATCATCTTGCCTCGGGAAGGCTCTTCATTCTCTGAATCTGAGAGGCGTGCAGGACACTGGCAGGAGACAAGGGAGACAACACTGTCCAAGTGGGTTCCCACGGACCCCCCACAGCTAGAGCCCAAACCTCTCTAATACATGCCCCTTCCCTCAGACCAAGCGATGATGCCAGCTGCCTCCTGGGATCCCAATCTGGAGAGCCCAATACAGCTCAAACTGAATATATCCAAAATCAAACTCGCTATTTCTCTTCTCTAAGTCCCACTATGAACCCAGTTAGCAGCCTCGATGTCATCCATGACTCTTTCCCTTTTTCCAAAGTCATAATAACATTGCATAGAGCTCTTGAGTACCCGAACACACCCAAATATTTTATTTCATTTACTCTTTAACCAGTTCCACTAAGAAAGGCCTATTACCTTTTACAGATGGCAAACTGAGGCTCAGAGTAGTTAATTTGCCTAGGATTTTAGAGTTAACAGGTAGCTCATGGTCCTTCGATCCAGAACATCTGTTTTCAAACTGCCTCCATGTTATTCCTACTTTGCTCCATTGTACTCCTCAAATGTCTCTCAGATCTAATACTCCGGTCTCTCATAATCCACTTGTGTATACTCATCATCGTTGCCTTTCCTTAGATTCTCATCATCTCCTGCAATAATCTACTTACAGGTCTTGCTCTTTCCAGCCTTTCTTCCCTCTAATCCTCTCCATCCTATTAAGCACACAGATCCCATCACTCCCCTGCTTAACTGTTGGTGACTTTAGGATCAAGTCTAAATACCTCAGCATGATCAAATAACCTTCAAAACCTAGATCCAACCTTCTTTAAAGTTTTTCTCCCAGCAGCTCCACACAGGTAACTCCTTGAGCTCTACAGCAATCCAACTATTCTCAACTCTCCACATGTACCATCACAGTCTTTCAAAACTTCTATTCTTTTGGACATGCTATTAGTCCCTTTCCCTAAGATTCTCCTTCTACATTTTCTGCCTATAAAATATTCACTAGCCTTTCAGAGGCATCTTAAATGCTACTTTCTCTTGAAAGGTTTTTCCATCAGCTTTTTCCATCTTGCTGACACTATTTCATTTATCTTCACTTTATTTTCGAGTTTCTTTTCGAGTCTTTAAATTTATATTCAGTGTTTCTTTTACATGTGCCTTTTACATACAACATATGAGAATTTGCTCATGATTTAATATGAGTTCCTTCTTTACAGTGTGTATGTGTGGGCTAAATCACTTAAGACATGTCTGACTCTGTACAACCCTGTAGACTGTAGCCCGCCAGGCTCCTCTGTCCCTGGGACTCTCCAGGCAAGAGTACTGGAGTGGGCTGCCGTTTCCTTCTCCAGGGGATCTCCCCAACCCGGGGATGAACCCGGGCCTCCTGCGCCTCCTGCAATGGCCGGCAGGGGGAGCAACTACCACACTCAACTGTGGCTTCTTATTTAAGAGTCTGACTTCTGTTTCAGACAGCTGACTCGGACAGTAAATGATTACCTTTTCTCTAAAACTTCTGATACTATTATACAGTAGGTAAACAAAAAAACATGTCTAATCATCTAATGATTAACCAGTTTTCTAATGATTAGGGAAAGTGAAAGTGGACTCGCTCAGTCGTGTCTGACTCTTTGCGACCCCGTGGACTGTAACCTACCAAGCTCTTCTGTCCATGGAATTCTCCAGGCAAGAATACTGGAGTGGGTTGCCATTTCCTTCTCCAGCGGATCTTCCCGACCCAGGGATTGAATCCGGGTCTCCCGCCTTGCAGGCAGACCCTTTAACCTCTGAGCCACTAGGGAAGCCCCTAATGATTAAGTTAATATCAAAGTTAGAGTTACGGACAGAGGCATGCAAGGCATCTTACGGCTCAGAGTACATCGTATTCCTTAAATGTTTTGCTATTCTCTAAGCTGATAGGCACATTCATACAATAGGCTAGGTTTCCAACAGCCTGCAAGAAAGAATTGAAGGATTATAATTTACAGAGAAGCTCTTCAGTTTTGTAGGGTGTCTATCACTCCTTAAAACCCTGTTGTACAAACTATTCACTGGAGAGATGTTAATAGCACTAACTCATTACCAAATATTGTGGGAAGCAAGAAAAACCTTTGACATCAATAGACTCAACAGGGGAGGGTAAATAATGGCAATTCTTCTTTATTTAGGATTTTCTACACAATCAATTCAGTACCGAATAAAAGAATATTCAAATTCCAGCTCTACTATTAGCTACCACTGTCACTAGAGGTTAGTTGCTTTACCTTTCTGAGTCTCAGTTTCTCATCTATAAAATTAAGAATTATCTCTCTACTATTAATACACCTATTGTGATAAACCATTAAAAACACAAAGTGAATTAGCTCACAAGTAGTAAATGGTCAACAAAAGATAGATTTTGTTTACATCAACTTTAGTAGTATTAATCTTTTAAGAAAACACTTTAGTGTTATAATACAAATATGCCAGGTTTCTTTTAATTGTTGAAAATAAATTTACATTATTATAAATAATTACATAAAGAGAAAGTACTCCAAACCCCAACTCCTCTCTATTTCTACTCCCACAAAAACCTAAAACCATAATATAGGAAAATATTTACCTCTCATCTTTAACACTGCATAAAAATAAACCTATAGCATAGATCTCCTGGAATAGAATATGGCAAACCACTCCAGTATTCTTGCCTGGACAATTTCATGAACAGAGGAGCCTGGTGGGCTAGAGTCCATGAGGTCTCAAAGCGCTGGACATGACTGAGAGACTAAGCATGCACACGGGCAATGAGACACATGGATATCATCACAGTGGCGGTTTAAGACACAAAATATCAACAGAAGATGAATTAGGTAAATCCTACAGTAAAGAATAACTAGCGGACCTCTAAATAATGATGCGGGATTCTTTATTTACATGGCAAGACATCCATGATTTATAATTTATTAAAATAGATTATAAAACAGTATGTATACTAGGTTGCATTTTCTGAAAAGAAAAACAAAATATGTTATACACACACACACACACACACACACACTTAGAAATCTGCAAGGATATTCACCAAAATGTTTATAGCAGTTATCTCTAGGTTGTGGGATGACAAGCAATTTTCCACTTTCAGCTTTATAATCTTTGGTATGGCTATAATTGTTACACCAAATTGTTTTCCAACAATTTGAACTATTATTGGTATTAACTGTCATAACAGATCATAATAAACACTGTGCCTATTTTATTTCCATTCTAAACAAATAACAGATAACTGCTTCCACAATCAGCCCTCACCTTCCTCTATTTGAATTCAACTTGATAAACATGAATCAAACTCTTGTGATGTGCAAGGTACCATGAGAGATTTTTTAAAATGGTTAAGACATATTCCCTATAGTCAACAAACTTAGAAATCAAATAGAGAAACACAAACACACAAATAACCATAACATAAGGAAGAATTAAATAAGTCATATAAAAGTTACAAACTGAGGAAAGGAAAGTTGAGGGGGAAGAGAATGGATAATAGAAGCGGAGAAACAAGAAATTCCTACCAGTTCCAGGAAGGCAACAGCTTTTGAACTGGCCATATAGAGAGATTAATAGCATTTCATCAGGTAAGGTTAATGGTGTATCAGTGAGATGAAATGCAAGAGCACGGATCCTCGGAAGAGAAAGCATGGGTTATGTTTGGGAGAAAGCAAACAGTTCAGTTCCCTAGAGTTCTGGGATATAAGCAAGGATAGAAAGAGAAGCTAGACTAATACTAAAGACTTAAACATGAAGAGTTCTCATTTAGTTCCACAGGAAATGGGGAGCCACTGAGCTTTTTGATTCAGGAGGGTAAAATGATCAATCCAGCTCTAATCATAATACTCCCTATTAAAAATAATCCTTTAGCTGACCTTCCACTGAGACCACTTGAACTTCTCTTCAGTCCCAATGAATGTATCGTTGGCTAAACTAAACGAAATTACTTGTCCTACACCAAAATTTCTTAAGAAATATTTTATGGTAAAAGTCTCAAAAATATGAAATATAAATGCAGATAGAAAAAAGGTAAAATCACAAAATCTAAAACTTGAAGTGTTCATAGATCCAATTTTATTCAATGTATAGGCAATTTTGCAAAACTGGCCACGACCAATCAGAATTGGTATTAATACTTCCTGATTCCTTTTAAGATTAAATTTTAGGTTGATGTAATTAATTTCTATTTCAAAGATTGAAGTGGCAAAAGAAAAATAATTAGAGCAAATTTCCATCTTTGTTATGAGTGGATATTCGAGATATTTCCTCGAGGAAACCTGAGTCTGGCAAGGTCAACAACAACAGGTTCCTTCTATCAAAGGGCCATAGTAAAGAGTAAGCTCTCTGCCAAAATTGGTTTGTTCTGAAAAGAAATCTCTTTCTGGGCAGTTTTTGATGAGAACAATAATGGATAGTCCTGTTGGGGTGAAGAGGCAGAGTTTGCAGTTTTTAGAGACCACAGACAACTATTAGTTCGGGGCTATTAGTCAGAAGAACTACTATATGCACAAAACTATCATGTATTTTATTATTGCCTTCCTAGATGAACCATATTCTCTCCAAAAGCAGTCTTTTTCCTTTTGTAGTTCCTGGTGAACAGAGTTTTAAGAGTACATAAGCATTTCATATTTTTTAAACTGAATCTTTTCAGAAGGTTGGAATACAAATGGTTGTTTTTAACAATCAAATAATAACAATTATTGTAACTGGGATCAAAAAGCCCCACATACACATTGACAGTCAGCAAATACTATCAATTCAAGAAAGCTTATGTAATCTCAGTTTCTAAAGTTCAGGGAAAACACCTTTGCAAAGAGTAAACCAAAAGCACTGAGAAATTATGTAACATGGCCAAAGTTGTACAATCTGTTATAATGCTGGGACCTGTTTAACAGGCAGACTTCTAGTCTAGAGATTTTTTTCCCTCTATTCTGTTATGCTGTCTTTATATATAATAAAACTTTATTAATCCACCTAATTAAAAATATAACCTGAAATACAAACAAGACAGAATCATAAAACATTTTAACAGGTATGACTCTAAAGGTATTTAGCTAAGTACATACAGCAAGTAATAGAAGATGTCCGATCCAATATAAATTGCCAAAGAAAAAGAAAACCAACTGTAATCATACATTTGAGCCATAATCAGTGGATCCTCCAAAGGGCTTTCTTGTATTAGTTAAATATACCATTTACAACCTTTTACAGTAATTTGCTTGGTAAATAAGTAATGAAAAGAATTCAGGCAAGATTTGGCCCAATTAGAAGTTTAATTAAGTTAAGTTTAAACAAAGTATCTCATCTAATATTGAGGACTGACCCTGTAAGCCTGGTGGACTACAGTTCATGGGGTCGCAAACAGTCGGACATAACTGAGCACACACACAGACACACACACACACAGACACACACACCTTGTAACTAGAGAACTATGCTGTTTGGGTTATTATAAAGAGTAAAGGGAAATAAAATACAACCTTTAAGGAAAGTTCATCCTCCTAGTTGAGGATATAACACATACAGAACTCCATCAAATAACAACACCTAAGTCAAAATGACAATGTATGTATAAAGCTTACCCAAAGTAGCATATACCACACTAGGTTTTCCTTCTCACTCACCATTTTTCCCCACTGCTCTCCCTTAATCTTTTCACACAAGTCTCATTGTCCTGTTCACAAATCATTTTCTCCAGCTCTCCATCTGGATGCTAAGGTCTTCAATATTCCTAAGTTGCAGAGTCAATGACTGTTACTGATCATCAAGACAGGTTTTTCAGATCCATGTCACCTGGGCTAATGGCTGATTTTGAGACAAGTGTCCATCAAAAAAGTGATCTACTTACATGCTCTAGATTTGTCTTCAGTACTAATGGCTCATCTCTTTTTTTCTGTTCATCTATTTTCCTTTTTCCTATTTCTGTGTCCTCTGGTAACAACTTGTGGATTTGATCTTCAGAGGTTTTCTCCTCTTGTAACTTTTCTTCTCGCAGCTAAAAATACAAATCACATCGACAGTAGTTTTAGGCAACAAAAGACTTAAAAATATCATTTATTCAGTAGTCTATTAGAACAAACAGGAAAGTTCTGAGACTATTTTCTTATTGGATATAAAGCCCTCTTAGTTTTTAAGTAAGTCAGCTTCTACTTGACTCTTAGCAAACATCCACTTCATGGCTTAAGATTTAACTGCTCTGCATTCTTGAGCAATATGAAATCACAAAAGCTAAGATAATACACATAATCAAGAACTAAGGTTTATTCACTTAGCCAAGAAACTTTCTTTATTTCCATAATCCAGATATAACTGCACTAGGCCAGGAGAATACCAAAGATGTATGCCACAGAGGGTCAGGGAAGTTGGACTAAGCAAGAAAGGGCTTTGGGCCTACTGGCAACAGAAAAAATGGCTTATAACAGTCCCAATGTCCTACAGTTCATGCTGTTATCTTGTTACCTACAGGACAGGTCAAGTACATGGTCTACAAAGAAAGTTAAGGCAGACTAATATGCTCCTCATTTGAGGGAGGTAGCCTGATATTATGAAAATAAGATGGCTTTTGGAATTAAGTAGTATCTTGCTATATACTTACGGTATATCAAGAGTTCCTTTCCTAACCTCCCTTTATTCTCTTTTCATTGCCTGGGACTTTAATAAAATTTAAATGGCATAATGTATATGAAAGCAATTTTAGGCTACTAATACTTTTAATCATACTTATAAAAAATAAAACTAGAGAACAAATTTTTTCATTGGCTGTCAACTCAGAGTTATAAAACAACAATAACAATAAACAACAATATTCAGTTTTTAAAATTAATATTTCTTTTTTATTTTTTTAAGTTATGAAAGTATTACTCATTTACAGAAGACTTGGAAAACACAGAACAAAGTTACATATAGTCCCACTATACATTACTATTATTTTTTAAGTAGGCAAATTAAAATTTTTAGTTGGAATTTCAATATCAAACTGAAAAATTAATAGAATGAATAGACAGAAAAGCAGAAGAATACAGTAGACTCGAGGGCTTCCCAGGTGGCGCGAGTGGTAAAGAACCTGCCTGCCAATGCAGACTCTCGGTCAGGAAGATCCCCTGGAGGAGGACATGGCAACCCACTCCAGTATTCTTACCTAGAGAATCCCATGGAGAGGAGCCTGGCAGGCTACAGTCCATAGGGTCGCAAAGAGTCAGACATGACTGAAGTGACTTAGCACACACATGCTCACATACATGAACCAATTGGTACCATGAACCAATTCCAGATAAATTACGATTTATACAATTTTCACACAACAGAAGGATACAAATTCTATTCAAGTTCCTATAGACTATAACCTAGAAGACACTGGAACATTTCCAGGGACATAAAACAAGGTGCAAAAATTTCACGGTCTAAAGGCATTAAAATCATACAGAGCCTGTTCTCTTATCATTGTGGAATTATGTTAGAAATCAATATCAAGAGATATTTGAAAATAACCCACATATTTTTAAGTGCAATATGACATCTACCAAGAGAGTTCACTGACTTAGTCATTTAAAGCCTCAATAAAGTTAGACTGAAAAAAACACAGACGGTGATTGCAGAGAAGAAAGCATTTAAATGAGAAATTAATATCCAAGACACTTAAAAAACCCCATGCATCTGGAAATTAAATGTCCATTTTAAAACAATGGGTGTATCTAAGAAGCCATAACAAGGAAAATAAGAAAATTTTTGTAACAGAATAAAAATGAAAAGAGAATTTATCAGAATTTGTTGCATGCAGCTGAAACTGCTCAGTGTAACTTAAATACAATGTGGAATCTTGAAAAAGGTGTGAAAACAAATAATTGACACTGGCATAAGATTTTATGATATTTTGAACAAAATCTGAACTTTAGTTAATAATACCATATCACATGTTAATTTCTTGTTTTGATAAAGATTTAGCCTTGTATTTCCAATTTCCATAGGTATGATTCCAATAAGCCTGAACTAGTCTTAACACGCTGAGTCTAACTAAAGAGGTTATGAATATGTAAAGAACACAAAATACAATGTTATATAAGGAGGAGATTCAAATGAAATAATGTACTCCCAACTTCTCAAGTCAAACAAGAACACAAGAGGATGAAAGCTGATCCATAGCTAGAGAGAAAGCAAACCTGAATTCTGTGCTAACTGCCTACATGAAAGATCAAAGCCTTTTAACAATCTTAGATGAGAAATTCTCATTCAACATGAACACAGGCTTCACTAAGGGGCATTTCACTTGAAGAGAATAGAAAGGCAGAGCGGCAAAAAGAAAACAAGTTTCAGCATCACCTTATCACTTACTGAACTGTGTGTGTCAGATGTGGCGCTCAAAAAACAACAACTAAGGTTTACGATTTAGGTTCAGTTCAGTTTAGTCGCTCAGTCGTGTACGACTCTTTGTGACCCCATGGACTGCAGGACACCAGGACAGGTTCCCTGTCCATCACCAACTCCCAGAGCTTGCTCAAACTCATGTCCATTGTTGTCAGTGATGCCATCCAGCCATCTCACCCTCTGTAGTCCCCTTCTCCTCCTGCCTCAATCTTTCCCAGCATCAGGGTCTTTTCCAATGAGTTGATTCTTCGCATCTGGTCACCAAAGTATTGCAGCTTTAGCTTCAGCATCAGTCCTTCCAATGAATATTGAAGATTGATTTTGTTTAAGATGGACTGCTTGGATCTCCTTGCTGTCCAAGGGACTCTCAAGAGTCTTCTCCAATCAGTTAAATTCAGTCGGTCAGTCATATCCGACTCTTTGTGACCCCATGAACCACAGCATGCCAGGCCTCCCTGTCCAACACCAACTCCTGGAGCCTACCCAAACTCATGTCCATTGAATTGGTGATGCCATCCAACCATCTCATCCTCTGCTGTCCCCTTCTCCTCATGCCCTCAATCTTTCCCAGCATCACGGTCTTTGAAATGAGTCAGCTCTTCGCATCAGGTGGCCAAAGTATTGGAGTTTCAGCTTTAACATCAGACCTTCCAATGAACACCTAGGACTGATCTCCTTGAGGATGGACTGGCTGGATCTCTTTGCAGTCCAAGGGACTCTCAAGAGTCTTCTCCAACACCACAGTTCAAAAGCATCAATTCTTTGGCGCTCAGCTTTTTTTTATAGTCCAACTCTCACATCCATACATGACTACTGGAAAAACCATAGCTTTGACTATGTGGACCTTTGTTGGCAAAGTAATGTCTCTGCTTTTTAATATGCTGTCTAGATTGTTCATAACTTTTCTTCCAAGGAGTAAGCATCTTTTAATTTCATGGCTGCAATCACCATCTACAGTGATTTTGGAGCCCAGAAAAATAGTCTCTCACTGTTTCCACTGTTTCCCCATCTATTTGCCAAGAAGTGATAAGACCAGATGCCATGATCTTAGTTTTCTGAATGTTGAGCTTTAAGCCAACTTTTTCACTCTCCTCTTTCACTTTCATCAAGAGGCTCTTTAGTTCTTCTTCGCCTTCTGCCATAAATAAGGGTGGTGTCATCTTCATATCTGAGGTTATTGATATTTCTCCTGGCCATCTTGATTCCAGCTTGTGCTTCATCCAGCCCAGCATTTCTCATGATGGACTCTGCATATAAGTTAAATAAGCAGGGTGACAGTATACAGCCTTGATGTACTCCTTTTCCTATTTGGAACCAGTCTGTTGTTCCATGTCCAGTTCTAACTGTTGCTTCCTGACCTGCATACAGGTTTCTCAAGAAGCAGGTCAGGTGGTCTGGTATTCCCATCTCTTTCAGAATTTTCCACAGTTTATCGTGATCGACACAGTCAGAGGCTTTGGCATAGTCAATAAAGCAAAAACAGATGTTTTTCTGGAACTCTCTTCCAATACCATGGTTCAAACACATCAATTCTTCGGCACTCAACTTTCTTTATAGTCCAACTCTCAAATCCACACATGACTACTGGAAAAACCATAGCTTTGAATAGATGGACCTCTGTTGGCAAAGTAATGTCTCTGCTTTTTAATATGCTGTCTAGGTTTTTCATAGCTTTTCTTCCAAGGAGCAAGCGTCTTTTAATTTCATGGCTGCAGTCACCATCTGCTGTGATTTTGGAGCCCCCAAAAATAAAGTCTCTCACTATTTCCAGTGTTTCCCCATATTTTTGCCATGAAGTGATCGGGCCGGATGCCATGATCTTAGTTTTGCCAAATTCAGGCTTAAATTGAAGAAAGTAGGGAAATATTGAGTTTTAAGCCAACTTTTTCACTCTCCTCTTTCACTTTCATCAAGAGGCTCTTTAGTTCTTCACTTTCTGCCATAAGGGTGGTATCATCTGCGTACCTGAGGTTACTGATATTTTTCCTGGCAATCTTGATTCCAGCTTGAGCTTCGTACAGCCCAGCATTTTGCATGAAGTACTCTGCATATAAGTTAAATAAGCAGAGTGACAATATACAGCCTTGTCGTACTCCTTTCCTGATTTGGAACCAGTTGGCTGTTTCACGTCCAGTTCTAACAGTTGCTTCTTGACCTGCATACAGGTCAGGTGGTCTGGTATGCCCATCTCTTGAAGAATTTTCCAGTTTGTTGTGATCTACACAGTCAAAAGCTTTAGAGTAGTCAGTAAAGCAGTAGTAGATGTTTTTCTGGAACTCTCTTGCTTACAATAATCCAACAGATGGTGGCAATTTGATCTCTGGTTCCACTGCCTTTTCTAAAAGCAGCTGAACATGCGGAAGTTCATGGTTCATGTACTGTTGAAGCCTGGCTTGGAGAATTCTGAGCATTACTTTACTATCATGTGAAATGAGTGCAATTGTGTGGTAGTTTGAGCATTCTTTGGCATTGCCTTTCTTTGGGATTGGAATGAAAACTGACCTTTTCCAATCCTGTGGCCACTACTGTTTTCCAAATTTGCTGGCATACTGAGTGCAACACTTTCACAGCATCATCTTTTAGGATTTGAAATAGCTCAACTGGAATTCCATCACTGCCACTAGCTTTGTACGTAGTGATGCTTCCTATGGCTCACTTGATTTCCCATTCCAGGATGTCTGGCTCTAGGTGAGTGATCATCGTGGTTATCTGGGTCATGAAGATCTTTTTTGTACAGTTCTTCTGTGTATTCTTGCCACTTCTTCTTAATATCTTCTGCTTCCATTAGATCCATACCAACTCTGTCCTTTATTGTGCTCACCTTTGCATGAAATGTTCCTTTGGTATCTCAAATTTTCTTGATGAGATCTCTAGTCTTTCCCATTATTTTTATTATTTTCTTTTTTTAAAATTTCTCATTATTTTCCTTTATTTCTTTGCATTGATCACTAAGGATGGCTTTCTTATCTCTCCTTGCTATTGTTTGGAACTCTGCATTCAAATGGGTTTATCTTTCCTTTTCTCCTTTGGCTTTCACTTCTCCTTTCTCAGCTATTTGTAAGGCCTCCTCAGACAACCATTTTCCCTTTGTGCATTTCTTTTTCTTGGGGATGGTCTTGATCACTGCCTCCTGTACAATGTCACGAACCTCCATCCACAGTTCTTCAGGCACTCTATCAGATCTAATCCCTTGAATCTATTTGTCACTTCCACTGTATAAGCATAAGGGATTTGATTTAGGTCATACCTGAATGGTCTAGTAGTTTTCCCTACTTCCTTCAATTTAAGCCTGAATTTGGCAATAAGGGGTTCATGATCTGAGCCACAGTCAGCTCCCAGTCTTGTTTTTCCTAATTGTATAGAGCTTCTCCATCTTCAGCTGCATAAAATAGAATCAATCTGATTTCAGTATTGACCATCTGGTGGGAGTCCATGTGTAGAGTCTTCTCTTATGTTGTTGGAAAAGGTTTGTTATGACCAGTGCTTTCTCTTGGCTAAAACTCTGTTAGCCTTTGCCCTGTTTCATTTTGTACTCCAAGGCCAAACTTGCCGTTATTCCAGGTATCTCCTGACTTTCTACTTTTGCATTCCAGTCCCCTACAGTGAAAAGGACATCTTTTGGGGGTGTTAGTTCTAGAAGGTCTTGTAGGTCTTCACAGAACCATTCAACTTCAGTTTCTTCAGCATTAATGGTAGGGGCACAGACTTGGATTACTGTGATACTGAATGGTTTGCCTGGTAAAAGAGCAGAGATCATTCTGTCATTTTTGAGACTGCACCCAAGAACTGCATTTTGGACTCTTTTTTTGACTTTGAGGGCTACTCTATTTCTTCTAAGAGATTCTTGTCCACAGTAGTAGATATAATGGTCATCTGAGTTAAATTCACCCATTCCAGAGTTAGGTAATGTGTTCAAATTCAGAGCCATAACCTTTGAACTGGAATTCAAATCTACATTTACCTTGGTGGTTCTCAGCCAAGGATGATTTTACACCTGGCAATGTCTGGAGACACTTCTGGCTGTCACAGCTGAGGGGACAGGGACTGGTATCTAGTGGGTAGAGGCCAGGAACTGCTACTAAGTATCCTAAATGCATAAAATAGCCCCCAATAATATATACATACACAGATGTTGCCATTTAAAAAAAACTAAAAAATTTCCTGTTTTATGTATTTTAGCGTTACTTTGTTCAGTGATTAATTGTGTTTACATACTATGTTCTCTGGCTTTTTAAGTGTTTCAGAATGCATCCTTTGCTTCCAAATAATGTTTATGGCTGCTCTCAAAGTTTTTGACAGTGAACTTGTGCTATTGTCAAAACAACTTTTTCATTGCAATGTTGAATCTCTGTGAACACAGCATCAACTTGAAGTTAAAAATTTACAGAATTGAAAACCCCATATATCTGTTTAAATCTTCATATGAATCATGTTGGTGTTTTCTCTATACTGGATTCTGTAGATGCTAGTTTTTGGTCCCTTTTGATGGTTATTTATAAGGACTTGAGAACTTGGTCTCTAAGAAAGAGTTTTTATACTCAGGGAAAATGGCTCAGATAGTGTCAGACAATAGCATATAACCCTGAATAAGAAGTATTGATAGGAGAAGGAAATGGCAACCCACTCCAGTATTCTTGCCTGGAGAATCCCACGGATGGAGGAGCCTGGTGGGCTGCTGTCTATGGGGTCGCACAGTGTTGGACACGACTGAAGCGACTTAGCTGTAGCAGCATCAGTGCCACAAAGTGAAAATACAGGTCTCTAACTACAAACCACCAAAGGGTTCCATTCCCACTTAAACCAAGGTCATACACTTTATGTCTGAACTTTTTTTACTTTTCATCTTCATTCATATCTTGGTAGTTTTCCCTGCTTTCCAATAGAGTATGAGGGCTAAAAAACAAAAAGAAGTATTGATAGCTGCTGTTTATTGAACTCTTCCATGTTTCAGACATGAAGTTTATAGAGCTTACCTTATTTAATCCTCAAGGGCTTTGTTTGTACCTATCATTACCATTTTATAGACACAAAAATTAACACTCAGTGGTTATTTCCTAATGTCTGTGTTTGAATACTGAAGAGCTTAGATTTTAAAGCAAACCACTGGCTTCAAATACTAGGGTTTCCCAACCTCAGTACTATTGACATTTTGGGCCAGATAGTTCTTTGTTAAGGTGAGCAGGTCAGAGTCTGAGCAGAGGCTTTTTCATGAATACTTTGCTGGGGAGCAGGAGTTAAGAATGGAATGGTACAACAAGAGACAGCAAGCCAATAAAATGGTTGGCCTAATAGTTGTCCTACAGAGGACAATGTGAGAAACTGTATGAAATGCAGCTCAAGACTCAAATCTGAAGTGAGAAACGGGTAAGCAAATATTATATACATATGTATGTATGTGTGAGTGTGTGTGCATAAATAGACTCCCACCTCCTGCTGACCAAAATTTGCTCCACTGGATGTTAAATATCCCTCACACTGGCTTGTACAACTCCAGTAAGTTCCCATGGTAAGCACTGTACTGCAACCACAGAGGAGCCCTAGAGCTAAAAGCAAGAAACAAGCAGTGTAAGCCAACACAAGAGATCTCAGACTGTACCAAGTGAAGTTGCCCACCTCTGTAAAGTGGAATGCTTTTTACTGCCTCCATTTTTTAAAATGTTTATTTATTTACTGGCCATGCTGGGCAGCTCATGGGATCTTAGCTCCCTGACCAAGGATGGAACCTGTGCCCCCTGCAGTGGAAGGGGTGAGTCCTAATCCCTGGACCACGAGGGAATTCCCGGCCTCCATTTTTAGATACTATTACCGACAACTACTGACTTCCGTATAGTAATCTCATTCTCAGCCACACTCCAAGAATACCATGTAATTTCTTTCCTCAAAGTATCTTTACTTTGTCATTAATTTTTTAAAATAAACTTTTCTTTTAGGCTGTGCTGTGCATGTGGGATCTTAGTTCCCCAACCAGGGATCAAAGCCATGCGCCCTACAGTGGAAGCATGGGGTCTTGACCACTGGACCATCAGGGAAGTCCCCAAAATAAACTTTTAAAAATCAAACCACTATATACACAGTGTACAAATGATAAATGTAAAACATGAAAAATTCTACAAAATAAGCACATCCAGGTGACTACCACCCAGATCAGGAACCCCTTGTGCCTACTCCTCACCCCAAAATAGCCATGATCCCAGCTTACAACACCAAAAACATACCTTCACCTGTTTTTGAGTTTTTATATAAATGGAATTTTATATATGTATTGAATCTCTCTTCCTTCAGTCAACATTTCATTTGTGATCCAAGAGGGAGGGAATATATGTACACATATAGCTGATTCACTTTTTTGTACAGCAGAAACTAACACAACACTGTAAAGCAACTACTCTCCAATTTAAAAACGAACATTCCGTTTATGAAATTCATCCATGTAGGTGTTTTTAGTAGTTTGTTCTTTCTCATTGTTTTATAGTATTCCAATGTTTGACTACAAAATAACTCAATGATTTTATTGTTATAGATATTTGTGTAACTATTAATTTTTTTATTCACAAATAAACTACTATGACCATTCTTAAAAATGTATCCTGAGACATATACTGTTCTGTGGGATATATTCTAGAAGAGAAGCTGTTTAGTCGTAAAGTAGGGGTACATTGCCATAGCTTCCCCAAATTAATTTTACAAATTATACTCCCACCCCAATCTGCAATGTAGCAGGAATGACAGTTGCTCTCAACCTTGTTAACACTCAGAATTGTCTATTTTAGCCATTTCAGTGCATACATATTGATACTGCATTATGACTTCAATTTGTATTTCTCTGAAGACTAAAAATCTAGAGCAGTTTTTCACGTGCTTATCGACTATTTGGAAATTCTCTTTTATGACATGCCTATTCACATTGTTGCCCTTTCTCCTTTCAAATATTTGGAATTTCCCCTAATAATTTATAGGAGTTATACTTTTTGGATATGTGGCAATTTTCAAGAAAAAATACATACATATAAGAAACACACACACACACTTTCCCCCCCCTCTCATACTAGCTCGCCTTTTTCATTCTCTTGGTAGTGCCTTTTGAAGGCAAGAAGCTCCAGGTTTTAATGCAGTTTAACATTAGTGATTTTTTTAAAAGAAATTGTCTCATAGTATCTATTTTTTGGCTCTGTGTCCTGGCGCTTGAGGACAGAACCAGAGGACTGGAAGCTGCTGTTACTGAAGACATGATGCCAAGGAGGCCAGAGCCCATTCCTTCTACCTCCATAAATTACACAGATCGGGAATCCCTGCCAAGAAAAGGAGGGTCCAGAGGCACCACCCCCCTTCCCCAAGATCCCCAGCACGAACCCCATGTCTACAAAGTCACACTCACTCAGTCATCGCCCTCATAGTATCTTTAAGGAATTATATTTTGACATTTCACATACAGATCTACAATCCACCTTGAGCTGTTGTTTTTTCTTTTTTAAATGAACTACGTTAAGGAATAACCTCCATATGATAAAATGATCTCATATGGAATGCATAGCTCAACGAATTTCAACAAATGTAACCAAGTAACCATATCCCTAATCAAGATACAGAACATTTTTACCACCAAGAAAGTCACCTCAAACCCAATAGTGGGAATTTCCTGGCAGTACAGTGCTTAGACTCTATACTTTTACTGCCAAGGGCCCGAGTTTGATCCCTGGTCAGGGAACTAAGATTCCACAAATCATGCAGCATGGCCAAAAACAAAAACAATAAAAAACCCACTAGTAATCAATCTCCCACCCTACTCAGCTCAAAGCAACACTTACTTTTATAACTATGACTACAGATTAGTTTTGCCTACTATAAAATCATACAGCATATATTCCTTTATGTCAAGATTCATTCACAGCACATTTTTTATATTCATCCATGCTACTAAGTTCATTATAATACTATATTCCTTATATTCTTTTTATGGATAAGTTATATTCCATTGCATGAATATACCACAATATGTTTATCCATTCAAGTATTATACATGTGGGTTGTATTTAGTTTGGGGCTATTATGAATAAAGCTGCTATGAACATTCATGTCTTTTTCTGAACAGATGTTTTTATTTTGCTTGTGTAAACAGCTACAAGTAGAATTGCTCCGTCAAGTAGTTGCTGCTGCTGCTGCTAAATCGCATCAGTTGTGTCTGACTCTGTGACGCCATAGATGGCAGCCCACCAGGCTCCTCTGTCCCTGGGATTCTCAAGGCAAGAACAATGGAGTGGGTTGCCATTTCCTTCTCCAATGCATGAAAGTGAAAAGTGAAAGTGAAGTCACTCAGTCATCTCCGACTCTGCGACCCCATGGACTGACAAGACAAGAGTCCTGGAGTGGGTTGCCAGTGCCTTTTCCATCAAGTAGCTAAGTGTATGTTTAAACTTATAAACTGCCAAAATGTTTCCCATGGAGATATACCATTTTATACAATCAGTCCTCCATATCCATGGGTTCCACATCAGTAGATCTAACCAACCACAGATCAAAAATAAAAAATCAATCTGCCAGATTCCCTGGTAGTGCAGTGGATAAGAATCCTCCTGCCAATGCAGGGGACATGGGTTCAATCCCTGGTCCAGGAAGATTCCATGTGCTGCAGAGCAACTAAGTCCGTGCACCACAACTTCTGAGCTCGCACTCTAGAGCCTGTGAGCTTCAATTAAGTGCCTGTGCCGCCACTACTGAGCCCCTGTGCTGCAACTACTGAAGCCTGTGCCTCTAGAGCCTGTGCTCTGCAACAAGAGAAGCCACTGTAATGAGGAGCCCACGCACTGCAATAAGAGCAGCCCCAGCTCTCTGCAACTACAGAAAGCCTGCATGCAGCAATGAAAAGCTGGTGCAACCAAAAATAAAATAAATAAGTGTTTTAAAAATATCAATCTGCCTTTGGTGGAACCTGTGTACACTGAACCTGCAGATGCCAAAGGCCAACTGTACTCTGTTTTTCATAAGGGACTTGAACATCCATGGATTTTGGTATCCACATGGTTTCTGGAACCATTACCCTGTAGATATGGAGGGAGGATCTATTCCCACTAACAATTCAAGAGAAATCCAGCTTATTCTCACATTCATTTGGAACATGGAATTCTTAGCCTTTTAATTTTAGCTATTCCAGAGAAAGCAGGGGATATCCCATATGTGATTTTAGTGAGTATCTCCCTGCTGGTTAACTATGTTGAGCATCTTTTCACATTTTCGGTAGCATGTCTTCTTTTGTGAAGTGTCTGTTTTCAATCAAGTTTCTTTTTTAAAAAAAATTCTAAATAAAAGTCCGCTGTTAGATATTTTGAGAATATCTTCTCCCAGTATTTGCTTTGTTTATTTTCTAAATGCGTAGAAGATTTTAACTTTAATAAAATTCAATATATCATTTTTTCTTCTGTGATTAGGCTTTTTGGGGTTCTTGTCTCATAAATCTTTGCCTACCCTAAGAGCAATATTTTTTTCTTCTAGGTCTTCTTTTGCATAATTTTAGCTTTTATGTTTAGTCTATGATCCATGGTATACAGATCAAGACTGACTTATTCACAGGATAAGTCTATTCCAACATCACTGTTGAAAAGACTGTTCTTTTGCCACTGAATTATTTCTGTCCCCTTAAGAATATCAATTGACTATTTATGAGAGGGTCTATTCCAGGACTATATTCTATTCCATTGATCTATGTCTTTTCCCTATGCCAGTACCATATTCTCTTGATGACTATCATCTAAAAATCAGGTAGTAAAAGTCCTTCAATAAAAACAGTCATTATTCACAGACATGATCCTCCATGTAGAAAATTCACTAGAATCTACAAAAAAAGCTACTAAAACTACTAAATGAGTTTAGCACAATTGTAGGATAAAGTATCAAAATGTAAAAACCAATAGTATTTTTATATACTTGCAAGAATTGTAATACCACTTACAGTAATATCCAAAAATGTGAAATATTTAAGATAAATCTGATAAAAGAGCTGAAAAGTGAAAACCACAAACCACTGCTGAGAGAAACTAATAAAGAACTAAATAAATAGAAGGATATCATGTTTATGAGTCTGAAGACTCAATTACTGAGATATCAATTCTCCCCGAATTGATCTATAGACTCTAGGCAATCCGAATCAGAATGCCAGCAAGTGATTTTGTAGAAATTGGCAAGCCAATACTAAAATTCAGATGGATATACAGTGACCCAAGAAGCCAAAATAACTTCTTACTATAAAGCTACAATAATCAAAACAGCATGGTACTGGTATAATAATAAACAAATAGATCAATGATACAGGTACAACATAGAGTGTAAAAATAAATCCACAATATGCAGGTAACTAATATTTGACAAAGGTGCAGAAAGCAATCCAATGGAGAAGGATAGTCTTTTCAGCAAATGTGCCAGAATAACTGGGACATCCATATGCACAACATATATAAAAATTAACTCAAAATGGATCACAGACCTAAATGTAAAGCCTAAAACTATAAACCTTCCAGAAGAAAACACAGGAGAAAATCTTTGTTAACTTTGGAAAAAGAATTCTTGGATATAACACCAAAAGCAAAATCTACAAAAGGAAAAAAAAAATGTACAAAGTGTACTTTTTGAAAGTTAAAAACTTCTACCATTCAAAGGGCTCTAAGAAAATGAAAAGACAGATACAGGGAGAAAAATATTTACAAAGCATATACCTGATAAGACTTGTATTCAAAAATCTTTCCAAATTCAACAGTAAGAAAATACAAATAAACACATGAAAAGATGCTCAACATCACTAGTCATTAGTTCAGTTAAGTTCAGTCGCTCAGTCGTGTCCGACTCTTTGTGACCCCATGAACCACAGCACGCCAGGCCTCCCTGTCCATCACCAACTCCCTGAGTTCACCCAAACCCATGTCCATCAAGTCAGTGATGCCATCCAACCATCTCATCCTCTGTGGTCCCCTTCTCCTCATGCTCTCAATCTTTCCCAGCATCATGGTCTTTTCAAATGAGGCAGCTCTTCGCATCAGATGGCCAAAGTATTGGAGTTTCAGCTTCAACATCAGTCCTTCCAATGAACACTCAGGACTGATCTCCTTTAGCATGGACTGGTTGGATCTCCTTGCAGTCCAAGGGACTCTCAAGAGTCTTCTCCAACACCACAGTTCAAAAGCATCAATTCTTCTGCATTCAGTTTTATTTACAGTCCAACTCTCACATCCATACATGACTACTGGAAAAACCAGTGGTTTTGACTAGACGGACCTTTGTTGGCAAAGTAATGTCTCTGCTTTTGAATATGCTGTCTAGGTTGGTCATAACTTTCCTTCCAAGGAGTAAGCGTCTTTTAATTTCATGGCTGCAGTCACCATCTGCTGTGATTTTGGAGCCCCCCAAAATAAAGTCAGCCACTGTTTCCCCATCTATTTGCCATGAAGTGATGGGACCAGATGCCATGATCTTAGTTTTCTGAATGTTGAGCTTTAAGCCAACTTTTCCACTCTCTTCTTTCACTTTTATCAAGAGGCTCTTTAGTTCTTCACTTTCTGCCATAAGGGTGGTGTCATCTGCATATCTGAGGTTATTGATATTTCTCCCAGCCATCTGGATTCCAGCTTGTGCTTCCTCCCGCCCAGCATTTCTCATGATGTACTCTGCATAGACGTTAAATAAGCAGGGTGACAATACACAGCCTTGACGTACTTCTTTTCCTATTTGGAACCAGTCTCTTGTCCCATGTCTAATTCTAACTGTTGCTTCCTGACCTGCATACAGGTTTCTCAAGAGGCAGGTCAGGTGGTCTGGTATTCCCATCTCTTTCAGAATTTTCCACAGTTTATCATGATCCACACAGTCAAAGGCTCTGGCACAGTCAATAAAGCAGAAATAGACGTTTTTCTGGAACTCTCTTGCTTTTTCCATGATCCAGCGGATGTTGGCAATTTGATCTCTGGTTCCTCTGCCTTTTCTAAAACCAGCTTAAACATCTGGAAGTCATGGTTCACGTATTGCTGAAGCCTGGCTTGGAGAATTTTGAGCATTACTTTACCAGCATGTGAGATGAGTGCAATTTTGTGGTAGTTTGAGCATTCTTTGGCACTGCCTTTCTTCAGTTCAGTTCAGTTCAGTCGCTCAGTCGTGTCCGACTCTTTGCGACCCCATGAATCGCAGCACGCCAGGCTTCCTTGGCCATCACCAACTCCCGGAGTTCACTCAGACTCACATCCATCGAGTCAGTGATGCCATCCAGCCATCTCATCCTGGGTCATCCCCTTTTCCTCCTGCCCCAATCCCTCCCAGCATCAGAGTCTTTTCCAATGAGTCAACTCTTCACATGAGGTGGCCAAAGTACTGGAGCTTCAGCTTTAGCATCATTCCTTCCAAAGAAATCCCAGGGCTGATCTTCAGAATGGACTGGTTGGATCTCCTTGCAGTCCAAGGGACTCTCAAGAGTCTTCTCCAAGACCACAGTTCAAAAGGGAAATACAAATTAAAACCACAATGAGATACCACTACATAACAACTAGAATTGTGAAAATTGAAAAAAGACTATCACTACCAAATGTTGGCAAAGACTGAGAGAAACCAGAACATTGATACACTACTGGTAAGAATTAAAATGGGAAAACCACTTTGGAAAAGTTTGGCAGTTTCTTAGAAAAGGAAGCATACATACCATATGATCCAGCCATCTCAAGTCAAGTATTTACTTAACAGAAAAAAAAATTATTTTGTACAAAGACTTGCAAGTGAATGGTCACAGTAGCTTTATTTGTAATAGCTAAGAACTGAAAACAACCCAAATGTCTATTAAGAGGCAAACAGATAAACAAACGGTGACATGTAAAATGAAATACTACTCTACAATAAGAAAGAATAAATTATTGATACATGTAACTAGTTGAATGAATCTCAGAATTACTATGCTGAGTGAAAAAGTGAAACAGAAAAGCATTAAGCAATTTAGACCAAAAAGAAAAAGCATTAATTGGACTTCATCATAACTAAAAACTTTTGTGCAAAGGATACTAACAAAAAAGTGAAAAGACAACCTATACAGTGAGACAAAATATTTACAAATCATGTATCTGACAAAGATTTAATATTCAGAATACATTAAAAAAAAAAAAACTTACAACTCAACAATAAAAACCCAACTCAAAATTGAGCAGAAAGACCTTAACAAACATTTCTCCAAAGAAGAAACACAAAGTTATCAATAAAGACATGAAAAAAGGCTCAACATCATATTCATTAGGGAAATGCGAATCAAAACCTAATAAGATACCCACTAGAATGGTTATTTTTTTAAAAATCAGAAAATAACAAGTACTAACAAGAACGTGAGTAATTGGGGCCCTCACACATTGTTGGTAAGAGTGTAAAATTGTACAGCTGCTGTAGAAAACAGTTTAATGATTCCCTTGACCTGGCAATTCCACTCCTAATTATATACCCAAAATAAAAGAGGGAGTCAAACAGACACTTGTATTCCAATGCTTATGAAGCATTATTCACAACAGCCAAAAAATGAGAACTCAAGAGTCCATCAGGAGACAAAAGGATTAACTAAATGAAACGTTGTTGTTTTTCAGTTGCCCAGTCACGTCTGACTCTCTGGAACCCCATGGACTGCAGGACGCCAGGCCTCCCTGTCCCTCACCATCTCCCAAAGTTTGCCCAAGTTCATGTCCATTGCATCGGTGATACCATCCAGCCATCTGATCCTCTGATGCTCTCTTCTTGTTCTGCCCTCAATCTTTCCCAGCATCAGGGACTTTTCCAATGAGTCATCTGTACACATCAGATGAACAAAACACTGGAGCTTCAGTTCAGTATCAGTCCTTCCAATGAGTATTCAGGGTTGATTTCCCTTAAGATTAACTGGTT
Organism: Oryx dammah; assembly: GCF_014754425.2. Lineage (NCBI taxonomy): Eukaryota > Metazoa > Chordata > Mammalia > Artiodactyla > Bovidae > Oryx > Oryx dammah. Next base: position 51,867,675 of record NW_024070201.1, on the reverse strand, counting down.
TGACTCCACGCTCCCCAGGAGTTTCAGGAGTCTTGCTAGCACCACAGTTCGAAGGTACCAATTCTTTGGCGCTCTGTCTTCTTTACAGTCCAGCTCTCAGAACTATACGTGACCACTGGGAAGACCATAGCCTTGACAAAACGGAATATCCAGCCATAAAAAGGAATGAACTACTAAAACATGCTACGATGTGAATGAACCTTGAAAACATGCTGCGTGAAATAAGCCAGGTCACAAAAGGACAAATATGATATGATTCCACTTACATATCTAGAATAGGCAAATTTGTAGAAAGAGAAAGTAGGTTAGAGGTTAACGGGGGTTAGGGGGTATGATGGAATGGGGCAATATCGATTAATGGGTACAGAGTTTCTGTTTGGAGTGATAATATTTTGGAGAAAGAATAGCGATGATTGCACAACACTATGAATGTATACTCAAGGCCAATGAATTGTATACTTAAATTGGTTAAAATGACAAATTTTATGTCAGATATATCTCACAGCACTTAGAAGTTTTTTTGTGTGTCATATAACTTACTATGTAAGTATCATTAAGTTCCAGCTAGCATTGTATCCTTTTAGATATAAATAAATAACCTGTATGACAGGTTCACTCAAGGCAATCATCTAGCAGGAGGCTTCAACTAACCCTCAGGTTAGAATCAAATAATTGAATTGTCTGACAGCTAAACACAAAAGCAAATGGAATTCCTAGCCATAGGGCAAGCCTCCACTGAAGGAACAGGCTGTGGAGCTCACTAGATTCTTCAGTCCTGTTCATTCAAGGGTGGAGATGCCTACAGAATATTTGTAGCTAATCATGTCATGAATAATGCCCATTTTACCATGAAAAGTTATTTATCTTCATAATTGCAAAATGTGAGTGATGGGTATACAGGTATTCATTTTATTGACCTTTTATATTTGTTTAAACATTACAAAAATTAAAAATTTAGAAAACATTTATAATATTCATTATGCTAGTCAACAAACCTCAGGCACTGGATGATTGCAGAAATAACTAAAGGGCTTGTAGGAGCCTCTGTAGAGAAAGTTCTGATTACTGTCTTTCAAATGCTAAGTAACTACCCCAGAGTATTTATTCCCTATTATTAATAGTACTTCAAATGTTAACTAGCCATACTTAAGAGTTTAGAATAAAACACATATGAACTTTCAATTTGGAACCGTGTCCTATTCATCCTTGGTATCTCCTCTCCCACTTTAGTACTAGACATAGGGCCTGTATGCACCAAGTTTAATTCCAGCAACATTTACAGCACATGAGAATCTATGTGTTAAGAACTGCTTTTAGAGCAAGGATGTAGCCCTGACCAAAAATGACAAAGTTTTTTGTATGAGGCTTATACTCTGTAAGAATGTGATTGAAATGAAAGATGTGATTGGACTAATCAATTTTTAGGAGGTCTCCCAACAAATATCCCCTGCAATACAAACTATACCTATTTTGGTGACCACAGCAGTCCCCACGTTTTGGGGGAGCTTCTCTCAATTCTACAGTAAAAGATAATCAATGCAGTGGTGTCATGAACACAGGGCTCGTGGGAAGAGTGCTGTTCAATGGCACTTTAAAAAAATCTGGATGTAACTGCTCTCATTAAAGTTACATGCTTATCAAAATTCCCCCAACCAAAGGTAATGTTCCATACATCTGTCTCAGGCTAGAGAAGAATTTATTACTAATGTAATACAGTCACACATAGAGTGTGCCCTTCCAGTAATGGCAAGGAGGACAGTGAGAGTTCTCCTCTAAATGGACCAATAACGATGGGATTTTTCTAAAATATATCAGACCTTTCAAAGATTAAAACACACAGATCTTTACCACCCCAGCCTCTCTAGCTGTGCAGGAAACAACCAAGTTATAAGAGCATTTATCACATAATGCATGCATTAGGCCTCACAAGTTGAAACAGGAAACACTAATGCTTGTTACACATGATGTCTTCAGTTAACCTGAAGCCTTGTTTTATTTTGTGAAGCAAACCATTCATCACTTTCATCTTCTGCCATTGCATCATCCAATAATCTGTTCTCTCTGGATCCATCTTTTAGAGTTTTCAAAATGCTTCATCTCCCACAAAGCAAATTTCATGTCCATCAGGGTCAGGCAGAATGATCACTTGCACTGTTCCTTTCCCTAGAGTGCCCAGACTCACAAGGGGAGTCAGAATCCCCCAGTTCTCCCATTTTATCAAGTCTTCTGACAACTCTCTCTTTCTAGGGGCAAGAAAAGGCAATTTGTCCAAAAGCTGCTGCAAGATCACTGCCTCCTAGATGTCCTATAGCTCCAGCTTACACTGGTTATCAGCAGAGCCCAACAAAGTCTTCTGCTTCTTTTCATCTTTTTCATAAACTTTCATTCCTACTAAATTATACCAGTAGCCAAAGGACTTCTCAAGATCAGACTCTGGTAGAGTTACTTTTAATATAGGATCTGTCTGCGGTGGACTGCAGTTCTACAAACAGAATTTATATCCTCCAGGGGCTTTGGTTTCAAAAACATCTCCTGCAACCTCATTGAGTGGCCACTCCAGCTTCCTGGCATTGTTGACGGCCTGGCTAGAAGAGTGAAAAAGTTGGCTTAAAACTCAACATTCAGAAAACTAAGATCATGGAATCCAGTCCCATCACTTCATGGCAAATAGATGGGGAAACAATGGAAACAGTGACAGACTATTTTCTTAGGCTCCAAAATCACTGCAGATGGTGACTGCAGCCATGAAATTAAAAGACACTTGCTCCTTGGAAGGAAAGTTATGACCAACCTAGACAGCATATTAAAAAGCAGAGACATTACTTTGCCAACAAAGGTCCATATAGTCAAAGCTATGGTTTTCCAGTCGTCATGTATGGATGTGAGAGTTGGACTATACAGAAAGCTGAGCACCGAAGAACTGATGCTTTTGAACTGTGGTGTTGGAGAAGACTCTTGAGAGAGTCCCTTGGACTGCAAGGAGATCTAACCAGTCCATCCTAAAGGAAATCAGTGGTGAATATTCATTGGAAGGACTGACGCTGAAGCTGAAACTCCCAATATTTTGGCCACCTGATGTGAAGAACTGACTCATCAGGAAAGACCCTGATGCTGGGAAAGACTGAAGGCGGGAGGAGAAGGGGACGACAGAGGATGAGATGGTTGGATAGCATTACCGACTCAATGGATATGAGTTTGAGTAGACTCCAGGAGTTGGTGAGGGACAGGGAGGCCTGGGATGCTGCAGTTCACGGGGTCGCTAAGAGTCATACATGGCTGAGCGACTGAACTGAACTGGCTAGAAGCGAGTGTGGTAATCACGAAGTCACTGTCAAGTTTTTAGTCTCCGATGCCCTAACTGTAAGTCAGTTCTACAACAAAATGATCAGCCTCAGGTCCAAATCCATCCATCGTTTTACTTCATTTCCCATCATGAAGGCCTTCATTCCCAGGACATCACGATAGAAATGCTGTTAGGAAATGATTTTCCACTTTGAACATGAAGTGCAGAACCCTGCAAGTCACCATGACCTCCTACAGTACCCACCCCTCACACGTACAGTGCCACACCACCCACAGATGATGCCAGCACGGTAGTCCCAGTGGCACTTTAAAAATTAGAAGCTTGTGCATCCATAATTGTCTCATTTTCTTATCTAAATTGGTAAAATGGTCTACCACCCAATGATAGTAGACTACAGAAATAATAATTTGTGAGAGTTGTAGGACCTTCTGGCCTCTTGGTACTTCCTTAATCTTTCCCCTATGCTCATTCACTTTAGTAGGATCACACTCTTTGCAATCCAAAGGACTGTAACCTGCCAGGCTCCTCTGTCCATGGGATTCTCCACACAAGAATACTGGAGTGGGTTGCCATGCCCTCCTCCAGGG